>NC_043709.1:127717501-127911464 GCF_006229205.1 Suricata suricatta | reverse complement strand
CACGCCGTGCCGTTGGAAACGCGGGTCTGGTGGAGCCCTGGTGGCCCATTTAAGGATCCCTTCTTCCCAGATCACCCGCTTCTCTGACTTAGATTTGCAAAGGTTCTCCGCCGGCGGCGGGAGAGTGGAGGAGAAAAGAAGAGAAGAGAGGAAAGAAAAGGGAGGGGGGAGGGGTGGATAATTATAAAGCATTAAAATAGCCCGGTGTACTCTGTTGCAGAAATTAGAGGTAATTTTTACGTAATCATGGTGGTTCGTCTGATGTGCAGTCTGTAATTTAATAATTAATGTGATTCTGGTGGTTTTACGTGTCGCCAAACTAGGGTGGAGAGTTGATTGGGAGAAGTGCGGAGCTGGGATTTCTGGGGAAAGGAAAGTAGATCTAATTTTTCTCCGGCTCGTTAGTCTCGATAGGAAAGTTTCTCTTCTCAGCTCTGGCGCTGTCGAGTCAATAGCATCCACTTGTGTTTCAGGCGTGTTATGAAAAAGAAACCTAAAGGGCTTGCCAGAAGCGGGTCTGAAAGGTCTGTGCCCATTTTAGACTTGGAATGTTCAAAATTGCCTCTTACCCGGCAAGAATTCGGCTAGTGAATCTAGGCTGCAGTTAATCTAGTGACAAAAGGACCGTTATCCTTGGTAAGAGTATATATAAAACGCTTCCTATTCTGCCCACTCTACGACTTACATCCATATTCTGACACCTTACTGCACCCTTTGCAATTTTTAGGCCATTCAGAGCTTTATGATCCTTTTCTCTGGCAACTCACTTTTCCCTGCGGTGCTGGATTCATTCCCTAGCATGTTAAATGTTATGATATGAGTTAAGAAATTTTTGAGAAGCTCCACAGTGGCCAATTATTTGAGCCCCTAGGATTAAAAAAGCAGAAGTCGGGGGAGGGGGCTGGCTGATAGTATCTGTTAAGTGCGGATTGTCCTTTCAGTCGATATGAAAAATGTTAACTTGCCTTGTACACACCATCAGGTTCACTGTCCCAACTAAGACAGTCAGATAATGTAAATTAAAATATTGAATTTCCTATTGGCAATTTTCTCTGGGAAATTAATCTTGATTAGTAACATTCCCATGATACTTGTTTTACAAGAACTCCCTCCTGTCCCCCTTAAAATATATGTGTGTACAGATACCTAATCCTTGTGTGCACGTTTGCTCTTGGAAGTTTTGTGGTTTCTGCTCTCGGAGGAGTGTGGGGAGGAAGAATTGGCCTGGTCGTGATTGAGTTTTCGGTCACCTGCTACTTAGGTGACCAGAAGATCTCTATCTAATGATTGCTCTGTGAATTTAAGGTGTTCGTGGTCTCCAAAGGATGCTGTCTCTTGTCAGTTAAATTATGAACTATGAAAGTTTAATCCGTCTTTTTCATTTGGTGGATGAATGTGGCTTTTTCTAACCGTGTGCTCTGAATAGAGCCTTTGTATCTTAGCTGGGGAGTCTCCTAGGCGAACCCTGATATAACTTCTACCCCCACTTCTCTTCCAGATGCTAGCTGTTTCCAAATGATATCCTTTGGAATCAGACTCCCATTGTTTTCAGTGCTTGCCAACTCTTGCTTAATTGAACTGTAAAAAAACTAAAAATAGAGGATCTGTAAATAATTTGTCTCCAAGATAACTCTTTTGCTGTGTGGTCTTAGTCCTGAGAGTACTGTAGCATGTTTTCCAAAATAGTTTGTAAATAACTCCCCGGGGTCTCACTCTCCTTGGGGGACAGAGGTGTGCAGGGGGGCATGTGACTCGCTGAAAATGCTCGAAACGCACCTAGCGCTGAGTCGTCCGGCCATATTCATGCATGTGAGAGGACAGTTGTGCCGATTTATTGTTTCGGGGACTGGTTGTCACATGCGGTATATTGCTATTTGGACGAAATTGCGGTCGGCTCGATACTGGCTTCTTCCTGAAAGGAACTTAAATAAAGCGTAGGGGCTTTTCTGGTGTTGATTTTCTCAAGCAGTAGGACATATTCTCAATGGCATTCTCCCACAAGAATGTATTACATAAGTTTGCAAGATGTAATATGTGTGAGTCCTCCAGGCAGATGAACAAATCGCTTTTGAGATGAATTATTACGCTTGATGGCCCCACGAGCCATCCAGTGTTTAAAGAGCCCGGATCGTCTCAGGCTCTGCGGTGGCTCTGAATTGTCGGGACTTAGGCTTCAAAGTCTTGGCGTTTTAAGCCTTCAGTATTGAAACTGCAAATGGAAGTAGACCTTTTAAATAATCTTAACTGCCGATGTTTTGTTGTCTTTGTGTTACTATAGGATATCGATCGCGACAAAGCATATTCAAGATAGACTAGGAACTGATTTCAAAAATTCGGTTTTAAACTGGAGCAGTCAGTTTGGGATGGGGGTGGGTTGAGGGTTTTCCTTTGTTTCACCTTTTTAATTGATCATGTATGCGTTCAGGGGTTTTAGATGCTTTTGTATTTTTAAACAGAAGAATCTAAGAACTCATGTCTTAGAAATGAGAAATTGCAGGTGGAAAAAAATCGATAAATGCAGCTTTAAAATTATTCCAATTTGTGATGTTAGAATAAGACATCAATAAACCAACAATAAGTTAAAATGAAATCTTATTTTTTTCTCCACATTCAGTAAGTAACCTTGTGGGAAATGAGAAAACTTATCCTGAGTGTAAATTTATCCATTTGGTGAATTCACCATTTTTGTTCATTAAGGCCTCCCAAGTTAGAATAGCTGGGAAAATGTCGGTCAGTGTCCAGTTCAGCTGAAAGCGGGGAGTGGGGGTCTAGGGACTTTCACTGCTCAAGTTGAAAGGGGCCTCAGGGGCCATCTAGGTTGCAGGGGGCAGTCTAACCACTTCTGGAAGGCAACGTAATTCCTGTTTGCTCCCTTTCCTTCCTTAAATGACGAAAACGGGGGACATTAATGGAATACCTACTGTGTGCCGAGACACCTTAATCACCAGTCTCTAGCCTTGATGATAGATCTGCAGGGGGCGTATTAAACCCATTTTACAGGTCGTGCTTAAAGAGGTTCCCTGCTTGTCCATGCCGCGTAGGCACGGTTTGTGCATGTTATGTAAATGCAAGTTCACGTGTGGATGGGGGAGGAAAGAACTGAGTTAAATATATGACGTAGATTTTTATCAGGAAACCAAAATTACGCCACGTGAGAAGGGTTGAGCGTATCGCTTGTTCGGAATTGACTTTCTGATTTGATTCAAGTTCACGCTGTTATCCATACGTTAATTAAAGAGAATATATTTTAATTAAAAGCATTTTGTGGTTTACAAGGAACCAGGAAGAGGAAGATGAAAAGCATTAGGGTCCCCGCCCCGTTTTTCCCCCCTAGATGGCATTTGAAGTGTATTTGGAAAATGCCATTACCAATAATGAAATCCAGCAATAACCGAGACTTAGCACCTGATTCCATGATGATCGTGAGAGGAATTAGAGAAGACTCTGAAAAAGGGGTGATGCATACAGATTTTTAAGGAAATTTTTTAAAGTCTTTCAGGTGGGATTTCTTAGCGATACGTAGTTTAGTGTCAGCTGTTTCCTGAGAACCAAAACTCCTCCCATACTGGCATTTCGGAACACTGATGTTATCTTTGATCTGGGTTAGAGGTCTCATGTTCATTGTTAAGTATTGCTGTTTAATTGTAATTTGCTGGCTTGAGATTACACTGGTATCTGTTGATGAGACGCTGTGAACTGGGAACAAGAACCTTGTGAGACAAGATAAAAAAGGAGATAAGATTTTTCGATAGGAACCTAGTAATTAAGATTTCATGGGATCATTTAGAATGTTTTCCACCTCGGAGCTGGTCCCCCCTTCCCCCAACAGCTGTAACAACAATATATTTGGCCTTTGATAAAAGACTGCAATCTCCCTCCCTTTTTTTTTTTAACATAAATTTGCAAACTTTCCGTTTCTCCTTACCCCCCCCACCATCCTTTGTGGTTTTGTTGCTTCTAAGTGAAATTCTCCTTCACGACGGGTACATGGTGGCACACAGAACCATCTGATGAACTGGAGTGTTCTAGGCCAGCACCGGCACCATCCAGCCCTGGTGCCAGAATTCGGGGTCGCTCTCGCTCATTGGTTGAAGCTCATATACGTGGACTTTGCAGCCACCAAACGTCCGTCAGCCTCACAACCCTTGAACAATACCGGAAGCATCCTCATGTCCTGTCTGCGTTCCCCCGGAAACCCTGATGTTTTCAACACGTTTCAAGGAGCCAAATTAATAAATCATTGATAGGGAACACTTCCTGTGCTGACCTTCATCCGAACTTGAAAAGTCTTTATTTCCAATTAGAGCATTAACACCGGAGGGTGTTTTTGGATTTTTGGGGGTTTTTTTTTTTGTTTTTTTTTTTTTTGGTCCAGGGGAGGCTCACAGTTTTGCTTTGTGTTTGCAGAACAGGCCCCAGCGAGAGTCAGCTGTTGGTCGGTGGAATAGGTGCGCTGCCAGCGTTGCAGAGGGGAGGGCCTGGAAAGCACGAGGGGTTTCCGGTTCGTTAACCCCAATAAGTTCTCTGCCCCCGTGTCTGTTTCACCATCAGGGAGGGACATCACAGAACGGGGCAGCAGCGTGATGGTGCACCACTTGTGTGGCCGCGCAGAGGATGCATTTGTATCTTTCCTTAAGAGAAAGCTCTCGCGAAAGCGAAGAGAAAGGGAGCTGCGCATTCCTGGAAGAACCTTTGTGGGAAACAAAAACTAATTAGCGCAGTAAATGTGATGCTCTCAGGTAATTGTAAAATAATTATTCCCCGTTAGCATCATCGCTGCGTAATTGTGCCATCCAACATTCTCATGCTCGGAATCTAGATGCGAGGGGATGGAAACCTCGCTCTCCTCCTGGGGATTGCTTTTTCATTTACTGGGAGCTCCAGGCTCGGCCAGAAAAGGACTTTTAAAGGAAGTCGGGGAAGACGGGGAGATTTGGAATCGCTTCACCCTTCCCCATTTGTTCGGAATCGGGACAGGAAATGATTACTCCCACTGGTTTGATAGAAATACAATTCCAGGTACGTGGCCGAGATGCCTGGTGAGCGTATCTGAGAGTCTGCTCGATGAACTGCAGATTGTGTATTATGTTCAGATACTGAGAGCGATGCTTCTTAAAATCAGCTGATCCTTTAAAATGGAATGCTAATAAATATGTAATCCTACGGCTCTCAAAATGACAGATGAGTACAAATTCCGTTTTTGGTTAAATTTTAATTACTCCATTTGAATGAATGCCTCAGAGCCAACTTGCTAGCAAATTATTAGACCCATTTTTTTCCCTTCCTGAAGATTTATGTAAATTAAGTTTAGCCTGTATTTAGACTAAAATTTCTTTTGGGTTTATTATTACGAACTTTTCTACTAGACTCATGTGGCCTTTTACTTAAGGTCGGATTTGAAATAAATCTGTCCTGAGGAGGTCTCCATTTAAATGATCAGTGCTCCCTTTTGGTCACCAGAACAGTAAGGGTCCTTCAGACAGATGACCGGGTCATGGGACTCCTTTAATAGTAACAGCACCTTAAAAATGGGGTTATGGGGAATGTTTTGATTTTAAGTCTCTTTTTAATGTTCATTTATTTTTGAGAGAGAGAGAGTGCACCTGAGCAGGGGAGGGGCACAGAGGACCTGTCAGCACAGAGCCCGATGCGGGCTCGAACTCACCAACCATGAGACCATGACAGGAGCCGAAGTCAGATGCTCAACCGACTGAGTGGTACAGGCGCCCCCGATTTTAAGTCTTAATAATTGGAGAAGCCAAAGAGGTTTGGGTCCTCAGTGAGACTGCTGACACCTTTGTCAGAACCATGGACATCTAGTTCCCCAACCTGCTCGCTGCTTTGTCTGACAGGAGAGGCTCCAGTAGGGCCTCAGGATCCCCACTTTCACAGATGATGTGGGGACTCGTTCCTCAGAGAGAACGTGACTAATTTCAGCTGATTGATTTGACATTGTGACATGACTTTGGGCAGCTTAAAAACATGGGGGGGGGGGGGAGTCCCATGGGAAGGTGACCAGTTCTGCTCTCATAGTAGGATCTAAAGGTCTATGATTTTATGCTGAAGTGCCTAATATTCATGCTTTTTTTTTTTTGTAAAGAAAGTTCGTAGCTTGACTTAAGCTCATGAAATTTTAAGGTGGCATTTTTATATCCTTTTCCATGAATTATGCTCCCCCTCATCTCCTCATCTCCCCCTGTAGCTATGAAGTTGTGCCACATTTATGTGCCACAAATAAACTCAGTGGTCCTTTTGTAAGAGAGCAAAATAGTGTTCCTGCTTGCTGTGGTCGGTAGGCGTAAAACATGTATGTGTGCATGCACACGTGAGCACACAGATGTATGTATGTGCGTGCGTGAGAATCCACGTATGTGAGAAACTACCTCATTGGGCAGAATTCTTTACTTTCTTGAAATACCTGCCCCTTAGTGGTCTTCGGCTGTAACAGTTGTGATATTGTTACGACGTAGCCTGTGTTTACAGATGATTGTCTTCATAACTGAAAACTCGTAAGGTTTAGAAAGGTTTAGCATCTTGACCAAAGAGGTATGTATTCACATCGGGTCTCACGGCCATGTTCGGACTCTCTGGCCCAGAACCCCCAAGTTGTATCCATTAAAGGTAAGAAACAACGTCCCCCCCCCCGATGGTGCTCTCCCCTCTTCCTGGGTGCAAAGCTGAGCGTTGAGTGGCCCTTTCTGTCCTTGCTGCAAAGTCCCTGGACCTGGGGACCCCTCCCGTGGCTCAGTTGCAATCGAGATGTCGCTTCCCTCAGGGTCTTTTAGGTTTGAATGGAAGATTCTTGGCAGGGCAGTCTGGACAGTGGGCCCTAAATGACATTTTCTTGGGTGGCCCCAGCTGCTGCTGGCCAGACCACATTACGTTCCTTATCTTGTGCCTCGTGGCCATCCCCAGCCTCTTCAGTGACGCATGTCATTACCTGGCTGGCCCTGTTGCAGAGTCCTTGAAATTTCGATGGCGCCGAAAAGAGAGTTTAGCGCCTTAACAGAAATCTTTAAAAGGCTAACCTTACAGGACAAGTGGGGGCCTTTTAGAGGGAAGAGTAAATTCATGTAAACCATCTGAAACCCACACCTACGCCCCCACCCCCCATCCACTTGTTTTCTCTCTGCGTCTCCGAGTAAGGCGTTGGGTGTGGAGCAGATGGAACAAATAACGTGGAAACCTGACCTCCCATTTGCTCCTTGAACACACCTTAGGGGAGTGATGAAGGCAAAGATAAGGCCAAAAGGCTGGGACAGGAAGACTTGGGGAGAAGGCTCGCGTATGTTCACTTAGTCCGGCTGCTTTGCTGGACTCTCCACCCCTGATTCTGGGCACCCGCTCATTTCCTCAAGGTCCTAAGCAGTGTAGCTGTTTCTGAGGCTTGCGTCCTGCCTGCCTGAGGTTTTCCTGATGGCTCTCTTCTTAGCTCTGGTATCTGGATCTTCTCCAAGCCCATTTAAGTAGGCCTTTCCCAAAGAGTTCTCCTCCGTGGGAAGAGAAGGGGCCACACCTGTCCACGGCACAGCTCGGGGGCCTCGACGGGCGGCAGCGTGGAGAGCCCTGGGCCGGCACTGTGGTCAGCTGCGCCGGACAGCTGCGTGCTCCGTGCCTAAAGCTGAGTTGTGACTTGGTACCTCATGCACGGGGTGTTGAGGTTGTGGGTGTCCGGAAGGGAGCGTATTTCTTTATGGACGATTAATTTTACGGACGCCGTGGTCTCGGGCGGCTACATCTGGGGGTGTGGCAGCTGCGCGTGCTTGCTCAGAATCCTCACCAGGAGGCTTCCCACCTGCAGTCCCTCCCTTCAGTCCGCGCTGGTGACCTCTTTCCTCGAGACTCCCGCTGTCCACGCAGCCATCTCTCCTGGCTGTCAGGATTTCAGTAGGCAACACGCCAGTCCTTGGAAAGCCTGAATGCTGGCTACTACCACGGCACCTCTGTCCCAAAGCAATTTCTCAATAATTCGGGCACGTCTGTTTTACAGGATGATGCTACCTGTCAGGATTCTTTTCACAAAAAGCCACATTTTCCTGACTCCTTTTCCTTCTTTCTTTCTCTTTTTTTTTTTTTCCTGGCTTTTCGCTTACTCTTAGATGTCAGAGGGTCGCCTCCAACCTCTGCTTTCTTTCTTCCTGTCCTGTATGCACCAGAGCGCTCCCGAACAGGTGCTCTCTCACTGTAGCCCCGAGGGGCCCCTTCAGAGGCACTGTGTTGGAGTAGAGACCCAAGGCAAGCACTTCTTGTCTCTTTCTTGAATGAACACTGGCCCCAGAATTCACTTATCTCCAAGGAAGAATTCAGGAAACATTATTCTTCATACAGAAACCATGTTAATTCCACCGGGTGTGGGGGGGGGTAAAGTTTTTGTCAGAAATAACTTCCTCTTAGGTTGTTTCAGCTCATCAGGGACGTTTGGCCTGCGTTGGGCCCTGCCTGGGCGGAGTAGGCCGGGCTCACTAGGGATGTCGGTCAGGGCTGGAGGTCGCTCTTCAAGACTAAACACCCTTTACTAAACAGCAGTCTGAGGCCTTTCTCTGGCTTGTCTTCTGGTTTGTTCCATGCCCACTTGAGGTCTCAGCTGACTTGTCAAGATTCCTCATCTAGAAAATCAGGATAATAAGATACGCTTCTTACCTGTCCCACAAAATTACTGCGACACTAACGTTGGGGAGGGAATGACAACCTAAATATTTTATTAGCTTCATGGTACTTAAAACTGACCACAAGTTCACCTCCATTTCCTGGGAGAGTCAAGTACAGTGAAACCTCATTACGACTGACCAGTTAATGTTCTCTCCCTCAGAACATTTGTGCTTTAAAGTCTCAGCCAAAGACCCATAAAGCAGTATTGCTCCCATATAAACTTCCAGAAAATGCTCTGTCCCCAGGACAACATTATAAAAGCTGATTTTTTTTCTCTCCCTTTTCTGCATGATGATTGAGAAATGAAATGTGGTTCACCTCCCCACTCTGAACTCCTGGTCCGACCTTCCATTCCGGGATAGGGTTGACGCGAAAAGCAATATCTTCATCCAATATTCCCATATGCACGTTCTAGAAAAAAAAAAAAGCCTATCTCTACACCAGCTGAAATAGATTTTGATTTTCTTATGGGGAGAGAATCAGCTGCACAATAGGCTGGCCGGTTCCCAATAATGGAACTCTTGTCCCTAGCAGAAGCCCAGCCATTGGGAAAACAATTTGGGTGAGGTGAATACGGGGGGGGGGGGGGGGGGGGGGACTGCGGCAGACACGGGCACCTGCCTCCTCATCAGGTGATCGGGCCTCAGCCTAGAGAACAGAGAAGGAGGTTCACTGACGGAGACAACAACGTAGAGAAGGAATCCGTGACTTTTGGGAGGTGGCACAGTGGGGATGGGGTGTGAGCCGGGTGGTGCCCAACGGCAGGAGGCGTCCCTGTTCTCCAGTCTGCGCTTTGGTAAACGGGCACTTCTACCAACGTAGCTGATAGAGTCCCTGACGTCCTCAGAGACCAGAGAATCCTCAGCTGGCGTGAAGCTCTCCCAGTGCTGTCCGTCACTTGATCGCTGGAGACCACACACGTTCAGGTTCAGCTGGGCGGCCCCCAGCCTGCCTGCGTGCTGATGCGAGTTCTCGGTGACGGGCCAGAGGAGCAGTGAGCACCTGCTCTGTCTGAGCGCGCGACGTGGACCGCGGGTCTCCAGGTCATGGGCGCGACTGCCAGCGCTAAGTGTCCCCTTCCTGGCGGGACAGACCGCTCGGCGTTAGGGCGAATGTCATCACCCCATTGCGGTGGGAGCACCATCCCATCAGGGATCGGACCTGAGCTTGCTGGGAAGGAAAAACCAAGGCTGTGGCCCAGAGCTGGCAGAGCCTTTGGAGGAGGGGCCGGCCACGTGGAGACTGCGAACATTCCTGGGCAGGTTGACCGGTACTTCGTCATTGGCTCCCTGTGTTGTCACTACCAAAGAAGTCCAATTAATGTTACAGGCGGCCTGTCAGTTGGGCCAAGATCTTGTTCCCGTGGTTATAAGAAGTGACCACTATTGGACCACGGTCAGCCACAGAAGCCACGTGGTGGCCTGTATCTTGCTCCTAACTGCATCTTTCTTTTTCAGGTCTGCTCAGAACGTGATGCTTTTGATTCAGTTTGGGCTTCCTACTTGTCTGTTCAGTTAAATAATGGTGTCTACCCAGAAGCCAAAAAAAATGTTCGCTCGTGTCAACAAAGTTATAATTCTTTGACAAATAAATACTCCTTTTTAAATGTTTTCCTCCTGAGTACGGATGCTTTAAAGAATGCTACCTTCCATCCTGGGTATACTGTGCGGAATCTTTTACAGCAGTAGCTGGCTCTGGGGGCCAGCCACCAGGCTAAGGAGTTTATATAAATTACCAGTCATCTTCAGAAACATTGTGCAAGGTAAGTTGTGTTTTGCAAATGAGAAGGGGGTTCGGTGTAGGGGGTGCTTAGTACTCCTGTGTTTCCAAGTGCTTGTTTACACAGCCTAAGGTCTGTCTCTCAGGCCACCTTGCATTTTGGTCCAGGCGGCTGTCTTTGGCTGTTGAGGGGTTCTTAGACCCTTCCAAGGACCTTAAGCAGGTTGACTTTCTGGTTAAGTTGGTGAGTTGGCAGCTGACAGTACGGGTTCCGAGGATGAAATACAATTTCTTCTCTATGACCCAGTAATAATCTGCTTTTTATGTGCTTTTTTCACATAAATTGCTTGTTCTTGATTTTATTTCATAGCGAGACCAGTTTCTGGGTCTAGAAGGCAAGTGTGTTGTGAGCGATGTCGGTAGAAAGGAGCACCGTGGCAATGTCAAGATCTGTTCATGCCTCAGATTCTCGCTTACTGCAGAGATAAAGCAGCCGTTAACCCTGAATGTGAAGGCAGCTCCTCCTTCTTCCTTCGAGATGACCATGTATTTCGTGAAGAGGTTTCTGGGGAGCACTTCATTAAGCACCTGGCCTTCCCTCTTGTGCTTCCAATTTCTTAATTTTTACATCTAATGCAGATGAACGCTTGGCCTTTCTCAGGGGTGCCTTGAGCCCAGAGCGGGCTGCCTTGTGAATTAGAAAAAGGCTCTCAGGTGGCATTCGGGGTCCGCCGTCCCCCTCGGCTGGTGACTTGTTGCCGTCTCCTTCCAGTGTTGCAGGCAATTTCATTCCCCTCTGCGAGCTGGCCAGATAAGTAGGCAGTAGCATAAGTGAGCCTCTGAACAATCGGGTTTTGGAAGATTGACAGTTGTGACCACCTTGAACATGGTACCCAGGCCATCTCCAGCGTCTGTACACTTTGGACCTCTCCATAGCTTTTTGCTCAAGTGCATAGACACTTGAGGGGATGGACTCTGGAGTTTCAGGAAATCAATCCTGCCCAACATACAGGAACAGACAGTGGACAGGTTAGAGGAGACTTCATGCATCGGGTGGTCTAACCCTCAAACCATTTCCTGTCATGCATTAGCTTGTTGACGTGCCTTTCCTCTTGGCGGGAGACAAGCGTCGTAACCTAAGAGGGTGTGATTTGAGTGGAGTTTTCATGCCCCGTGTGCTTATTGTGTTCTTGCTACTGATGCAAACATTATCTATAATTACATTTTCAAGTGACTGAAAATTGCAGGCTTTGTTGAACAAAAATACAGCCAAAGAATGGAATGTATACCCACTCCACCCTCATTCTAAGGCTTTCAGAAATCAGACTATAAGGCCCAATACCATGGCTGCCGACTGCACGAAACCAACTCCGTTCCCCGATGTTTTAACACTCTGTCAACTGCTAGGTTCCCAAGGATGAGCGTATGATTGGGAAAGAATGCTATTACCCTTTCAGCACTTGGTTCGCTCCGTTGTCACCTAAGTCACAGTGCCACTTCCTCTCGCAAATGCTCGGTGTCCAGGATGTAAAATGAGAAACCACAGTGGGATTTAGATGAAGCTTGAATAGGCCAAGTTGAGAGAGTTGGTGGAGATCCACTGTTGCCTTCCTTGAGCAGATCCCATTCCATCCATGGCTGTGACATTGTCTTCAAGCTAACGGGAGGAGTGAGTGGTGACATTGTCGCTCTGTCATTACTCTTCTTGAAGTATTACACTTGTCATTTAGGCGATGGTTCAGAATGTTCCAACTCCCCCTCCAGACCCTAGTAGAGTTCAGATTCACCAAGAAACTGAAGGCAAACCTTTGTGATGCTTTAATCCACAGTAGAAGCAGAACAAACACTCAGGTTTCTCAGAAACCCCACAGACTGTTCCTTATTCTTTTATTTTAATGCTGGTTTATTTTTGAGAGAGAGAGAGCGAGCGAGCGTGAGAGCATGCAAGCAGGGGAGGGGCAGAGAGAAGGGGACCAAGGATCTGAAGCAGGCTCTGAGCTGACAGCCAAGAGCCTGATGTGGGGCCTAAACTCACAAACCCTTATGATCATGACCTGAGCCAAAGTCAGACACTCAGCTGACTGAGGCACCCAGGCGCCCCAGCCTGTTCCTGATGGTATCAGGCCCTGCCCTGACAGGTGGGACAGAAATGTCATCAAACGAAGAAGTGTTTATCAGGTCATGATTAAATTGTGAACAGTTGAAATCTGTTGAGGTCTGGTGTGAACTTGGTGAATTGGATGTTCCTTCGTAACATAAATTATAAACTCGAAGGTGTGTCGGGTTTTGGGCAGGCCACCTTATATGTCCTATGAAAGTAACTAACCGTATTCAGTATTTTTAACATTCATAGAGTTGAAATTAACTGGTTTCCAAGTGAAATGCCTTCTGTGGAATACAGTACATCAGCGAGTGGTGTGAGGTTTTATTGTATCTTTGATCGAAATGGATTGTTGCAGCTTTGGAAGCAAAGCCTCTCTAGTGCAAACTCTGAGGCGTAACTGGTCTTCATAATATAATTGCCCAATTGCAAGGTATAAACAAAGGAGGGCAACTCAATTTGTGTATTTCATAAATTCCCTCTGAGTTACAAATAACCTTCTCTTAGGTTCAGGGCCCCCCCCCCCTTCTTTTTTTTGACAGGTTATGTGTTTATGTCTCTCAGTGCTGGGCTTTTTGATAGCTTGGATTCTTAACCAATCAGCAAAACTTACTTTAGGAAAATATAATCAGCCCAGAACCAAAGTAAGTTAGCTCTTATAGTTATCTGATTCCCAAGGTTTCTTGTTCGCCCCTGCAATAGCGAATTGATGCCACGGCGGTGCGTTGCGTTCAGCGCACGTCAGAAAGCGCGGCCGTTTCCGGCCTGAACCACAGCCTGAATAGTTGAAACGAAGTTGGACAGTTGAGTTCAGGATTGACGAGTCACAGCTGACCTATTATTTGGCTGAATCGATCAGTTGTCATGTGGAAACCACCTAAACATTTTCTGATTTTTCTGAACTGAAATCTGTTGGGGTTTTTTTTTCCCCCCCGCTCTAAACTGCCTCTTGCCGAACAAAAGTTGTACCTCATCTTAACCATCATTTTCAACAAAAAATATTCAAAGTCTCTGTGTACTGGATGGTCGCTGCCTGTCTCCGTATTCTAGACTTTAAAAAGTGCTACCAGTAATTCCTCCTTTAAGTGAAACATTTGGTTACTGGGAACGTTATTCATCACTGTTGACTTTGTTTCTTTGGGGAAACACTGGCTTAAAGGAAGAGGGATCTGCACAATTTGTGTCGTTTGGGGCAAATAAAGGATTTTCTTGTCGGGGAGTAAGAATGTTACTGTTTTTTGTGAAGACCTTCATTCTTCATCTTGTAGATCACATTGGGTAAAGAATATGACACCGGCACACCAGTTCCGCCGTCCCCTTTATCTGGATCCTTCCTAGAGTTCTTAACGATCATTTCATGTGCTCTTAGTACCAAGAACCCGTAGAGGAAATGTGGTTTCTTGGTGGAAGTGTTCCTGAGCTTGGCCATTTGGAGTGTTGAGTCCAGGTAGTTTGGGAGATGGGGGAAATCGTTAATTATTAAGAGCTGTGCCGTTGCAGTTCTTTCTCCCCTAAAACAGCTGTGTGAGCACCCGGTGCCCTCCCCCATCAAGTCAGCCGGATCTGGTGTGGTCCACAGATGAGCCGTGCAAGGTGCTACCTGCTCTCCCCTTCTCCCTTTAGGCGCGCTCTTGAATTCCCACTAGATCTGGAATCTTGAGGACGAGTGGGCACAGAGAATGGAAGTAAGCCGATGAGATGAGCCACTTAACTGGCGTTCCAGATTGGACCCCGAGCTCCTGGCCATGTTCCTGGTGCTCAAGGCAGAGGGAGTGGGTGTCCTGGGTTGCTGGACCCTGCCAGCTTATACCGGTTGTCACAGCACCATCATTATCATTGTCCCCCTTTCAGCCTGAACAGCGTCCCCGTTTGGATGGGGAAACCCGCAGTGCCCCGCTCACATCTGACCCCGTGTCGCCAGCCTTCTTCAGTACAGGGCAGGCGTGCGCGCCAGCTTCCAGAAGTCCGTACGTCAGGCTAAGCCAAGGCTTCTCCCAGAAAGGGCCGCCCGTGCTTTTAATCGTTCAGGTAAAGCGGTTTCTAGTCTTTCTCTGACCCATCCCTGTGCTTTGATCCGCTTGAATAGCAAATTTAACAAATCTAACCAAAGCAGATGTGACAGAATTCTCACAAAAGCTTACTCTGTGTTTCTAATGTGTCCGCACCCTGCTGGGCACTGGGGGACATGCCTTCTCAGCCACTTCTTTCTCTCTGACCTGAATCTGGTGGACTGAACTTCCCTGGCTACAGCTTTGTCGCAACAGCCCTCCAACCACACGGGCTTTGGGCATCGGAGGACGCTGAGGCCAGCTTTTCCAGGGCAGCCTTCCCGCTCAGTTCAGTTACACCCATAAAACAACAGCAACCTCTGAAAGCTCAGAGAGGACGCTCGGTGTCTTCTGGCGACTTCCCGCTGGAGCGTGGCCAGGGCGAGAAGGTGATCTGATGGAGCTGCCTCCGTGTGCTCCCGGAGGGACAGGAGAGCCCTGCCTCGGTGTGATGACACCGGGGTGCCCGGGGATATTTTTGAATTCTAATCTCAGAGACACTTTTGCATTCTTCAGTGCTAATTGCTCTTTCTCACTCAGTGCTAGGATTTCAGAGGATTTGTGCCATAGGTGTGTTTAAAATCGATTTCCTGATTTTTACATTTATACCCAGCTGTTTGTTATTCAGTTCAGCCATTAGCATCTGAGTCTCAATGGACCATGTAATGTGCAGCTGTAGCCAGATGTAACGCTTCTGTTCCCTATACGTTTCTGTTCGAAGCTGCGAGAGGCTGGCTAAAGACTGCTGATAACCTTGTCGCCTGCGTTAATTTACCGTCCAGAGCTACACAGATTCTGCTTGGCAATTTTGTTTCACGACCAGCAAGCAGAGCAGCTTCGGTAGTACTGTTGACACTGGATGTATCAAGTGTATCCGCATTGATACGAAAAGTACTTGTACAGCCAACTCAGGCCGCGGGGAGCCGCCTCATCTGCATGCATAAATAGTCGGGAAGCAAGGTTGTACTTCCGAAACCTCAGCCAGGATTCATATCGAACCTTGGCCTAGATGAAAATAGGTTCATAAACTAGCCTCTTGAACTGAGCATTTCTTAGGGAAAATAATTTGAGGATCATTTCTCTTCAGTCTATAGTCAAATCTTGTTTCTAATTTGCATTTATTATTCAAATCGGTGTTTCCTTTTGTATTTGTGTTATGTATCTTTGTTTAGAGGCTCCAGCTTCTACTAAATTTAATTACTTCCCTTCGAGGCTTTAAACTGAGGGCAGCTTCTATTAATTGTTAATTACTCTCCCCTGTCATTTGCACAGCAAAGGTACAGTTACTAATTGAGGGTCTGTTCTGTGCGCTGACAAGAGGCTTCTTCAGCCTCGATATTTACCTTTCTGTGGGGACTGACTTTTATTTCTCTCATCTTATCTTTTATTAAACATAAAAGTAGACATTCTGGTGATATATTGGCCATTCCTGTGATCCGACATTGTTCTGCATCCCAGAGGAATAAATTGGAATCGTATTTGGCTCTGGGCTGCCATCTGGTGGTGGCTTGATTTCTTTTAGCCCCCTAAGACCGATTCCTGATGGGAACATGGTACCCTTGGGTCTGTTCCTTTCCTAGTTTGGCCCTACGTCCTCTCTGGGGATTTAAAATGAACCTCATGCCTCGCAGGTGGCTGGGAGAAGCGTCGTTATGGCTCGGTGTTTTTTTATGTCATTACGTATTCATTGCACGTCTTCTAGGTATTTGGCAACATGACCGTCTCCTTGGTGTTCCTCACTTGGCCTCTGTGGCATGTGGTTCTTGTTACTTCCTGCTGCTTCTTCAGGCCCCAAACTCCCCACACCCAATTCTTTTTGCCCTCTGACTGCGGGCATCTCGCATGACTCACTCTTTGGCTCTCGGCTTGTTATTCTCCATCTTCTCCCTCTTAGAAAGCTTATGTCCTCAACTACCCTCCCTCGACTGATGGGGGTCAGGAGAAGCTGGGTCTCCCCAGATGATATGTTCATTTTATGTGGGTGTCTTTCTTGAGTTGCGTTTCTGCCTCAGTAGCCTGGGCTTGGTGTCAGTCACGGGAGGTGGTGAGTGCAGCCTTCCGCTCAGCTGTGGCTGCTTCCAGAAGGTTCTGAAGTTGGCCCTGGTCCCATTCCAACAATTTATTAAGAGCATTATGAATCCCACAAAGGGTTTTGTAATTTACTAAAAGAACAGCAAGAGGGGTTTCTTCGTTTATGTATTACACCTCGTATTTTACAAGGTGAAGTTGCACCCAGCCCCGCTTGGGCTGCTTCTTACATTTCCAGTCTCTACTTTGAAACAGATTTGCCGTGGTACTTGGCTCTCACGTCACGATGTGCTTCTGGTCCATAGCCCTAGAACTTTCCATTTTTTAAAAAAATCCTAAAGGTAGAGAGCAAGAAAAAAATCAAGTTACAGGTTGAATTAATGAGGTACGGCAAAGTACAAAAGCTTTAGATCCCTTGTTACTAGGCTTATGGCCAAACCAAAGTAATTTTAGTTTGTGTTTTTTATTGGATGTTGTAAAAATGCTCCGCGGCACCTCCCGGTAGGTGGCCGTGCCGAATTAGAAATCTGCTGACAGTAGTAATGGGCAGGGGAGTCCCAGCATATGCGAGCAATGCTGTGTCCCTCTGTCCCTCGAGGTGGCTGCCCCTGAGGGGACCAAGCCACACCGGCAAGAGAGTACACTTCAGCCTCATTTGAGAAATAATGTCTCTGTTCCCCATCTGTGTCTGGGCTTCGAGTTGAGGTAGCCTCTGACCCACATTCTTTTATTTTTTTTAATTTTTTCCCAAGTTTATTTCATTTAACCTTGAGATAGAGAACACAAGTGGGGAAAGGGCAGAGAGAGAGAGAGAGAGAGAGAGAGAGAGAGAATCCAAAGCAGGCTCCAGGAGAGAGAGAGAGAGAAAGAGAGAAAGAGAAAAAGAGAGAGAATCCAAAGCAGGCTCCAGGCTCTGAGCTGTCAGCACAGAGCCTGACATGGGGCTTAAGCTCTCAAACCTAGAAATCATGGCCTGAGCTAAAGTCGGATGCTCAACTGACTGAGCCACCCAGGCACCACTGCCTCGGACCTACATTCTTTTTTTTTAATTTTTTTTTACATTTATTTATTTTTTGAGAGACAGAGACCGCATGGGCAGGGGAGGGGCAGAGAGACGGGGACACACGGAATCCAAAGCAGGCTCCAGGTTCTGAGCTGTCAGCACAGAGCCCAACGCAGGGCTCAAACCCACGAACTGTGAGATCATGACCTGAGCCAAAGTTGGATGCTCAACCGACTGAGCCACCCAGGCGCCCCGGTGACCTACGTTCTTAAGAGAAGAATGACTCCCTGCTGGGAGAGAGTGCATCAGAGGCAGTTTTCACTGTGTCACATCACAAGGGCGTGCTGGTGGAGTGTGTGGTGGGTGAAATGGAAGATTCTTTCCAACTGTCGTGCTTATTAAGTTATTGATGCAGGATGGTTGGCCACGTAGGCAAGGTGTGAAGGTAGTCCTGTTAGAGAACACACTCTGCTCCCAAAATGCTTCAAAACACTAGTAGTTAGGGAGCGGGGACAGTGGGAATTCCAACGGGATGTCTGTGATCAATCTAGTATTCTCTGCACAGCTCTAAGAATGAATTCGGCAGTGAAACTGGCAAGACTCATTGTAGCACTGATTTTGTACCTATGACACCTGTGAATTCCTGAATCCGACATAAATTACCAGTGTGGGGAAGATGAAACACTTACGGATTACGGTTTTACAATGTATTCTAACCTTGGCATAAATCTCCCACATAAAACCATTTTAATATTTGGAACCCCATCTATGAGCTCGACATCATCATTATTTTAGATGATACTGGTTGAGTTCACTTTTATTAAAACATTTCTGGCAGTAATGAAACCTCCTTATTAAACATGATTTTGGAATTAAAAATGGCAGCCTTTACAACATCTTTGAACCGGAGGAGGGTAGGTGGGCCCTTCTGTTGGAAGCCAGCGCACCGCCTCCTCGTTCCCCACCCCCCCCCCCAGCGACCACCGCGTCCTGCGCGGTGCAGGGGGCTAAGCCACAGCACGCACCCGCGGCGTTTCCCGTGCGCATGCAGCATCTTGGGTGCTGGTCAGGCCCTCCCATTAGACCGCAGGACCCTGGGTGCAGAAACCAGGATGAAGTGGGCGTTCTGACCACGGCACCCAATGCTCCGTGTGGCACAGAGCAGGTGCAAGCACGTCAACTCAAAGGAAAACAGAAGACAAGTCGAGAACTCCACGTCAAGCATCGAAATGAACGGAGCACATGTTTGTGGATGTAGGACGTGAGGACAGAGAGTGTGTCATCGGACCGAACCCCCACCCTTCCTGCCATCGCCGCATCCCGGCTCTGGGGGCAGGGAGCTCTCCAGGGCCCCGGCGCGCCACCTGAGGGCCTCCGCTGTGGGCTTAATTCTGCACCCAAGAGACAGGACTTTGCTCCATGTCTGTCCACATACACACTTGGTTCCTCTCGTGAGCTCTGTGAGCTCCTCAGTGCACATCATTAAAAGAAACAATTTGAGTCACAGGTTAATTTTTGAAGCTTTATTTAAAGCCACTCAGTGGAAGATGAATGTTAAATGTGCTTCATAACTTTCATCGCTGGAGTGAGAACTTCCGCGTATCAGTTTTGCAGGCTAGTTTCCCTATAAAATGAGAAATAATTATGCATCTATTACATTTTACACTTTTATGCCAGCGCTCCTGCAGGAGACCTTGGGCCCAAGGCAGCTCAAGTATGCAGATGCTTTTTTAATTCCTAGTGGCCTTGGGACCTGTGGTACATATCGAGTGGCTGAGGCGGGAAAGACAGAAGGATTGTTTTCTCTGTTAGGCTTCCTTCAAGCTCCCATTGCTGTGTCACTTCCGAAAGGACTTCCAGACCATTCTAGGGATGGAGAAGAACAGAATGTGTTGGTGGCATGGATTCAGGCTGTTACGCAGTTTTGATTAAAGATTTCCCATCTTCAGAGTTCAGGGTCTCTTAGGAAAGCAGCAGATTTAAAACTTTTTTGATGTTTGTTTATTTTGAGAGAGAGAGAGAGAGAGAGAGAGAGAGAGAGACTGACTATGAGCAGAGAAGGGGCAGAGAGAGACACTTTTTTGATGTTTGTTTATTTTGAGAGAGAGAGAGAGAGACTGACTATGAGCAGAGAAGGGGCAGAGAGAGACACACACAGAGAATCTGAAGCAGGCTCCAGGCCCTGAGCTGTCAGCACAGAGCCTGACGCAGGGCTCAAACTCACAGACCATGAGATCATGGCCTGAGCTGAAGTAGGACGCTCAACCGAGTGAGCCACCCAGGTGCCCCAGAAAGCGGCAGATTTATAAAAACTTTATAATTTTCATGTCCTGGACGATGGGACCACGGAAGCCGGCACAGGAGGACGTGAAAGCGCACGCCAGGGCAGGACAGACGGAAAGAGCGGCGTTTGTGTATCTGGCCACGTCTTCACGGTGCTGCCTATGTGAATTACTTCCAAGAACATGGAGATAATACAGAAAAAGCACTCACAAGACTGAGACACTGTTTTGAGAAGATCTAAATTAGGCCGTCTGTTCCATAAACACACCGACTTCTGTGTAGTACTTGAGAAGACCCTAATCTGTAACAAGATTTTCACGTAACAGAAATTGCATCGTAGAATACAAGGAACAATGGGTTATGGAAACTTTAAAGGTATAATTTGATGGAATTTTAATTATGGGGCGGTAGAACCCTGAGCCAGCCACCAGGAAAACTCTGTTTTATGCTGTATTTGCTCCATAGTAGTTTATTTCATTTCCATTATTTGTCATTCTGATCTGGTTGGTCTCTCCCTTTTCCCTGTGTAATGATCTTAGTTGTGTTTCTTGGTTCAGCAAATATTTACTAAATGCTTGCTTCTCTGCCAGGGACTATTTTAGGTGCTGGGGGGACTCTGCGTCCGCAAAGCCATATCCCCATTCACAGAAGAGAGAATTTTTTACCGGCCTCTCCTTTCGTAAGCTCTCTTCCAACCATTTTGCCTTCTTTCTGCCTTTTGGGCCCTTCTGTCGTCCGGCCGTGCGTGGTCTGCCTGCTCTGGAGCGCCATTTCTGTGACGGATTGTGTCCATGGCTGTTCTTCTGGCCTCCAGTCACTAACGGGGTCCTACTCAGTTGGGGGCAGGGGCCCTGTAACAGTCTCCCACTAACGAACATCTGTCTCTCACACTATGGGGCCTGGGAAGGCTGCCATCCAGGTGCTCGCAGAGCTGGTGTTGGTGAAACCCCTTTTCTTCCTTGTAGATGGCCTCCTCTTGCTGCGTCTCTGCCTGACAGAAGCGTGGGGCTCTGGGCTCTTGTCTTCTTAGAAGGGCACTGATCCCATCAGGGGAGCCCCACCCTCGTGACCTCACCTCAGCCCAGGAACCTCCCCCAAGCCTACCTCCAGTGACCGTCATTTTGACGGCTGGGGCTTCAACGTAGGAATTTGCAGGGAGGACACACATAGTCCATCCACAACGGTAGTGATATTATAAAGACATGGCAGCAGACCCCAAAGGAGAGAGGGAGGAACCACAGGCTTCAGTCCGAAGTAGGACAGAGCTGGGAAGGTGAATGGTGTAACGCCAGGACCCACCAGCTATGGGTATAAACACACATTCTTCGGTATTCCCCTTAAAGCTTGAGCAGGAGCACTTGGACAGCCACGCCAGAGGGGGTTCCCAAAGCCTCATATTTCCTGATAAAATAGCATTAAAATTGCAGATGTCAGTGGTATTGAGTGTAAGATTTCATATTAAAAACATAACTCCGAGCACCTGGGTGGCTCTGTTGGTTGAGTGTCTGACTCTTGATTTGGGCTCTGGTCATGATCCCAGGGTCATAGGATCGAGCCCTGTGTGGGATTCCGCAGTGAGCAGTGAGCATGGAGCCTGCTTTGGATATTCTCTCCCTCCCTCCCTCTCCCTCTCCCTCCCTCCCTCCCTCCCTCCCTCCCTCCCTCTCTCTCTCTCTCTCTCTCTCTCTCTCTCTCTCTCTCTCTCTCATCATTTGCCCTTCTCCCCTGCTTGTGCATGCTCTGTCTCTTTCTGTCTCTCTGTAAAATAAGAATAATAAATCTCCTATTTCTTAGTTCAGCACATGTTCAGTTTCTTTTGCTCAATCAAGTTACACAAACTTGTCTGGGTTTTCCAGACCTTTTTTTTTTTTTCTTCTTAGCTTACTTTGTGTAAACAGATCTCCCTGGGCCCTTCTCTGAGATGTCTACCCAGCGGGACCTCTGTAACCCTTCTGTCAGACATGACGGCAGTCCCTTTGGCATTGCACGGGTCCTGGAGATGTTACAGTGTGTAAGCTGATGTGTTTGGACACTCACAGTCCTGTTAGTGTGTGTGAGAATAGTTCGGTTAGGATTATTTGGATTTTCATGTCTTTGCTTCATACCTAGCACTGTCTTCATGAGATTAGTCTCATTACCCTGTCTCTGGATTTTACTAAAATCATGTTAGGATCTAACCCTCGAGACATAGTTGTGGGTCCATGTTTAGTGATGGTTAGAATTAGGATCGGCTGGAATGTTGGTGATGAACTGTATTTGCCTGGTTAGAAGTTATTCCTAAGAGGGCATGAGCTGGGGGCTTAGTACTGGGTTGATATATCAGGAAATTACCAAGAGGTCAGTTTTCTGTTTTGGGGGGAAAGAAAGGACATTTTATATTGACCGCCCTTCTGTTTTTCTGCTGCATTCCAGAGTAGACCCTCTGTTTAATTCAGAGCTTTTTAAAGCCCCACAACGTGGCTCGGAGTGACACGACTCGACATCAGGTGCTCAAAGGTTCAAGTTGCTCGGAGGCCAGGGTGGCGGTTGAGGGGGACGGGGCACAGCGTTGGCAGGTGTCACGGACATCCCGGGTCCCAAGTGGCTTCCTCATCCCTCGCGACTTCATGCTGAGGTTTCTCCCGCAGCACCTTCCAGCCTGCTTTCCTTTTCTTTTTCTCTGAGAAACTCGGGGAGTCCTTTTCCACCTTGTATTTTTCCAGCGTGTTTGGTTTTCTTTTCATTTGAGATACAGTTCACATACGTTAGGAGCCACTCCCCTAAAGTGTGCAGTGGTTGGAGTATATTTACAGAGCTGTGCAACTATCATCACCCCCAGAGTGGACTCTGAGAATACTGTCGTCATCCCGCCCCCCCCCCCAAAAGAAGCCCCATTGCCCCGTCCCTGCTTCCCCTCCAGCCCGCCTGCCTGTCCCTTAGACCGCCACTGCCCAGGGTCTGTCTCTGTGGATCTGCCGGTTCTGAACCTTCCCACGTAGACACAGCTCTGCCGTACGTGGACCTGCGTGTCCGGCTGCTGTCACATAGCGTGCTGTTCCCAAGAGTCACCGCGCTTTTTGTCTTGATGGCTGAGCGTCTCCCCCGGCGGATGGGCAGTTAGGTGGTTTCCACTGTTAGGTCAACGCCTCCACGAACGGCCCCGCCCAAGCGTAGCTGTGACCGCGTTTCTGGCGGGGTTGATGCTCCGGAAGGCGGCTGACGGGTCCTGCCGTAATTCAGTGGTTAGCTTTTGGGGGAGCTGCTGGCTGTCCCCACAGCGAACGCACCACCTGACGTTCCCGCCGGCAGGGCGGAGTGAGTGTCCGGGTTTTCCATGCCGTCACCAACACCGGTCACTGTCTGAGCCACTGCCTTTCCTCCTCGCGTTTGTTCTGTAGACAAGAAGGGTAGGATCTGGAAGGTAAACCCGAGGGTCCCGGGCAGGGCCAGGGATAGAACGCGTGTCTCCGGTTACACCTGCCGTTCTCTCTGCCACGCTGCCTCAAGGGAGACTTTGTGCGGAAACGGGTGAAAGAATAATTGTTCTGGAATCACCGGTGTTTCTTGGCCAGTCATGAGGCTGGTGGTTTGTGTCCTCATCCTCTCTCTGATGACCTCCGCTGCGTCTCTAACTCAGCCTTTTCTCCCAGCAGCAGCTTCAGTGTCCCAACTGCGTCCTCACCTGTCCCTGCTTGGGTGTGTCTCGGCATCTCAGACTCGTCCCAATCCTACAGTCCCCACCCCCTAATAAGGGGTGCCCAGCCCCCCGGGGCAGAGCCCTCAGCCCGTCCGTTTCTCTCCTTCTCCACGTGCAGCTCCTGGGCACGTCCCGTGGGCTCCGTGCCCATCACGCCATCGTGCGGGCCCCGCTGCGCTCAGCCGCACGCCAGCCACAGCCGCTTCCCCGGGTCTTCCGTGGGGCTGTGGGTCCCGCAGTCCCCTGCGTGGTGGCTTCCCTCCACACCGACCAAGAAAGCCGGTGTCCTTACATGTCTGGAGGCCCCCGACTGCCTCCTGCTCCCGGTCCTGCCTTCTCCCCCATCAGTGCCCTGCACCCCTCCCCCAGACATTTCACACCAGCTTGTGCCCTCCCTTCCTTCCTGTGCCTGTCTGAAATGTCACCGCATCCGAAGACTGTCCCTGGCCCCCACTGTCAAAAATAGCCCCGTTCCTGTCTGCTTACCCTCCTCCGTCTCCCCGAGTGGTGCCTCTCACTCTTTGCCCCTACACTGTGCATTTACTTACTCATTGGTTCCTTTTCCGCCTCGCCTTCTGGGACGGGGGTCCCCGAGTGCAGAGGGCCCGCCGCCCCCACTCTCGCCCGAAGTAGTTCTTGGCACGTGCGGGCCCTCCATACATTACGTGCAGCGAGCAGGTTAATTTATTCTTCTTGCCGCCACTCAGGGCCTTCTTTGCTGTCAGCCTCCATTGGGTGGGCTTTTCGTCCTTCCCACATTTTGCAAAAGATTTCCAAGCATTTATGTGTAAGTTTGTGTAAGCCTTTTCTACAGCACTGCTTCTTCACGGACACGTTTATGGTAATGCTGGCCAGGTGCTCTAGAGGCCTCCTCTGAAAACTGTTTCCCCCCAAGTACCAAAGATTATGATTATAGTATTGTCGTTTTTACGACTCAATCTGGCTTTCACACATTATAACAGTATGGACCCTATTAGCTAAATACGTGATAATAGCCTCGTATGATAATACCCTAGGATATAATACTGTAGTCATATCTTATTACTGTGTTTCTGCTAATAAGGACCTCACTTATATACTCATAGAGTTCTAATAGTTCTATAAGAAATATCCAAGGATAAGAATCTGCTACTGGGAATCTTAACTAATTGTGGGACTGAGGTATTGTAATACCAAAAGGGATACTGACAGAACATGTCCGTATATTTTTGTACATCGCTTTTAGTCTTCTTGCAGTGCTGTGCATTGTCACCTAAGATTCCAGATTGTTCAGGTACCTTCCAGCCTTCCTCTTGTCTGTTTATTCCATTTCATGCAGTGGCCAAAAATAAGTGAGGCTAATATTAACTTTGGTGAAGCTAAATGTCCCAGCACCTTCCAGGACACTAAATAATTCAGGAGAATGTGATGCGGTGATAAGAACTTGCTCTCTAGAGTCTGGTTCACCCGAGCCTGAACCTTAGCCTCACTTTTGGGGGCACTGCGTGCCAGGGAGACAATCCCCGCCAGTTTCGCCAGCCTCACCTGTCCAGTGGCAGGAATCCCAGCTACCTCGTGAGTCTGCGAATTCTAGGAGGTGATTTATATCAGGTACGTGGCACGTAATAAAATGCTCAATAAATGTTAACTGCAATTATTATCGCTATTATTATCCAACAACATTTGCACAGTCTGAAGAAATATTCTTGAGCAAAGGGATGTTACCGTGGCTGTCAGATAAAGAGTAGTAAACGGGCTTTAAATAGGGCAATAAAATGCAAATGTATTCCCCCTGAACTCAGAACTGCATCTCCTTCGACTCGTTGGAAATAACAAATATAATGCAACCGAGACCCCCCCTTAAGGTACCATATATGTTTATAGCCTATTCAAAGAGTAGAAATTGATCTTTCTGTAGCGCCACATCTGGCCAAGACGCTGGGGATACCCCTTAGCTTGTGAGCTCACTTAGTGTTAATGAGAGTCCGTGGTCTTCTCTCTTTTTGCCTAAGCGTCTAGGGGTGGTGGGGGGAGAATTAGAATAGAACTTAAAAGGCCCTGGGTTTGTCCTTGAAAACAGTGGCCTGGTCCTGAAGAGCCCGTGCCTCAAGTGAGACCGAGCTGTCTGAATTTCTCAGCTCCATTTTGTCACCTGCTGCGTCCCCCACCACGCCGTAGGCCACTGCACACCGGCGTGGCACCATGCGGAAAGCGCGGAGTGCCAGGGCCCGTGCCCAGACTCCCTGGTTTGGTGGGCTCCGAGTGGGGCTGAGGATTGGCATTTCTGGTGATCTCCCAATCAGACATCACAAGCCTCCACTGTGTGCATTGGAGACCTCTCCAGAGCGCTGGGCCCTGGAGTCGGCCACAGAGTATGCACTCAATAAATAGTTGTTGGTTCGCTGCATCTGATGACACAAAAATGAAATATGAAGGGAAGATCAAGTATATTAAGGTTCTCATTAAGTGCACTGCCTGATTCTCATTAAGACCGTCCTGATTTCTTTTATGTCCTGGGCATGTGGGCTCAGTGCTAATTTTCATGGCTTCTGTGTCCCCCATGGGCTATCATTTTCATTTTCTCCAAGGTTCTCCTCATTGACCCTTTCTTTTCTTGACTCGTTTTACAGAGAACACTAATACTAGCCCGCAGAGTGAGAATCCTTATGCCTGCCTCCCAGAGCCTGTTGTGTCCAAGTCCCTTGTCACTAATCTCATGTCACTCGGTGTCTCCACCCCGTTAGCATAAAGCTGAAGCTGCTGTTGCTGCTGCTGCAGTTTCTAAAATCTTAAATTTGACTGAAATTGCGTCCACTGAGCTAACGTTTGATTGAGTCACTGGGGAGAAGGAAAAAGGTTTATAGAGAAATGACAAACAAACAAATCGGACTTGCAGAGGAGGGTTGTTTGGAAGGACTGTGTCGCCAAGTTCATTGTTTATTTCCTCCTGTTTTTCTGAGTTGGGAGCACTTGGCTGTATCTTCACCAGAAAAGAATTTGGGGGGTGGTAGTTGTTTTGCACAAACTTTAAACTTCCTACTTGACCTCAAATTATAGAGGAATGTGATATTTTCTTTCATTCAAACAGAGGGAGGAAAAAACACTGAGTTTCCATTTCCTATGAGCACTGGCAAGGGAGCCTTCTGTGTGAAGATATTGAAGACCTTTAAATGTTTTCTACCAAGTCTCTCAGTCTGACTTTCATTTTTTGCTCTCAGCCAGCACATGAGGTGGTTTTAGATTAGGGCTTCCCAAAGTGGGTTCCATGGAACACCAGGAGGGCATTGGCTGGATGGAAGGATTCTGGAGCAAAAATGAAGCAAGCTTACAGACCCGGTCTTAAAGCCCCTCTAATTCTTTGATTCAGGACTGTCGGAACATTTAATACGGCTCCTAGGCATGTGGACATCGAAGAGCCGTGTTTCTAGACTGTCAGTGGTCCTGGAAATTCTGGTGAAGCATCTTCTGGTACCCCAACAGAGCACACCTTGGGAACCAATATGGAAATCCTCAGTGGTATCATCTCTGATTCCTGAGGAAGCCTCAGAGATCAAGCATATGGAAAGCTGCTCTCTTCTGTGCAGATACAGTAGACACAATTTCGGTTCCATTTCCAAAGCAGGCAGACATTTAATGCTTTTTTAGAAAATTGATGATCCTAAAGAAACTACTCTGTGAATAATTCTGTCACCACCTAAGGCCTCGGTGCCTGTAATGAACGCTGGCTTCTGGTGAAATTTTCTGGAATATAGAAATTTTCATTCTGTGTTATTTATATACGGACAGAATTTTACAGTCTACTCCACTTGGCGTTCTGTGGCTAAATTACTTGTAGGGTGAAATACTGCAGAAAGGTCATGAGTCTGGTTTTTTTGGGTTTTTTCCCCCTCTGGGATGTCAACTTCCAAATTTATGGAAAATTCAAGTTAATATTCATTTGAAGTCAGTCATTCATAATTTAAACCAGCCCATGAAGCCACATATCCAAAGGTCAGAATTATTGCTTGCTGGTTGGTACTCTTTCAAGTTCATGGTTTTCCTGTGCCCCCTCCCCCTAGGCCATATTCCAGTTAGCAACACTCTGTGTGTCCTGTTGCTTTTCTCAGTCACTGGAAAATGCCAGGGAAGTCTAGTTTGGACTGAGGAGGCTATCGATCTCTGGGACACTGTCAGAGGAAAGAGTGGAGTTTCTAGCTGCAGGTTATTAGCACTACTGAATATAGCAAAGTTGACCTTTTTTTCCCCTTTGCATGTGGGCAATTGCTGGTTTCTTAGAACTGGCAATAAGCAGGATATGCATTTTTAGCCATTTCATAGTATGTATGTAAATGTGAGGAAGGATGAAACCAGACATGCCCTTTATAAAGAGATGATTGGCTTTCTGGACTCCAGGCATCACCGGTTACTCTGCGCAACTTTACTACATTTCAGGGTGTTCGTTTGTGATGGTGGATACTGCAGGGCTCCCCAGTCCTGGCTTTCTGTTATCCCCACCCCCGCCCCCAGCGTGAGGCATGTTGGCATCTCCCCCACTGGACAGTAACAGTATGCACGTGAAAATCCGCCACGCTGTGAAAACACATCCATAAAACATCGAAAGATAGAATTTAAGAACATGGTCTTCTTCTCTCTTCTCGAGGGGCAATCCAAACTTTTTAACGTTATATATTACAGAGCACAGTCATTTTCTGTTTCGGCCAAACTGGTTCTTACTCACTGACTCTGATTACCAGTGTAGGTATCTGAATTCATTGGTTAAAAACTCCAAAACGCATGCACGGCAAATGTGTTGCACGTAAATGTTCTGAGCACAGAATATCTAATTTAAATGAATGACAGAGAGCATGACATCATTAACCTTGTCAAAACAGAAATTAGGGACTTTACAGATGTTTCAGGAGCTGGAGGAGCTACAGAGTGTGCACAGAATTGAGTGGGATCTGGGGTGTGGCCTATTAACCTGAAACATTGGCCAGGAGGACACCATTTCTTGTTTCTGCACGTTCTTACATAACCATGAACAGACTGTTCTGTCTTTACTTTTTTCCTTGCTGAGGGAAAAAAAACAACAGATTTCAGCCTTGTTTTTGATAGCTACACTCATTTGTGTGCCTTGTTAATTTTTTGGAAGCACATCTCTGTGTATGCTTCCCCCCCCTCCCAATTTCCTGAGTGTTGGTTTGGAGATGCAGATGTGAGGCTGCCCTGAGCATCCCAGCAACTTGACTTTGAGCAGTACTTTAATTACGGGAAGACAACAGGGTGTTCATATGGCCTGGATCCCATTGCGGCCTCGCTGCTGCCTTCCGGTGTCAGCAGGATCATGTGAGTGTGGACCCCTGCTCGTGTCTCCTGGCTTTACGGCAGAAACCGATGGGAAGAGGCTAAGGACGAGTCTGAAAACCACCACCCCAAAACAAATGGAAAACCCCCAAAACAAACAAAACCCCCCAAAATTGCAAGCCTGGACCTTTGATTTTACCTTAGCCTTTCATTCCCTTTTTTCTTCCAACTTGATGATTCTTTTTTTTTTTTTTGGTCTCTCCTGTCCTTTGCTTGAGGTCTCATATCTTGCTTCCTTCTTCCTGTCTCATTCACGCTCGCTGAGTCATTCAGTTAGTGCCCCTCCTCCCAGCGGCCGCCTGTAGAGTGGACTTAGGATGGAAAGGTCCGCAGAGAAGCAGTTGATTGCAGTGTCTTGCCTGCCTCCTTCAGGTGGCCGGGTTTTCCTCTTGGAGCAGTTGTGTTTGCACGCCGGGTGTGAGATGCCAGTGGGACAGCCTTCACAGCCTGTCATAGCTGAGGGGAGAACAGAGCGTCTGGGGCAGAACACGGGGGGGGAAGGAGGACAGTACGGAGCCCTGGTCAGCTCCTCTAGGATCTGCGCCGGCCCCGTGCCCCCTCGTGGGGGTGATGGGCGTCGCTGGTCCCCCGTGTCACCTATGGGTTGGACCCTGGGGGTCTGTGGGGATGGGTGGTGGTTCCTCAGTGGTTATTTCGGGGTCCGCAGTCCAGCCGGGCTCCTGCACTTCTCGGCTCCCTCTTGGTTTGCTGCCCAGCTGGCCTCCTGCTCAGGGCAGAGGACCCAGTGGCATTGGGAAGAGCTAATGAGCCAAAGAAAATGTGGCTCTTTGAGAACAGAGTGTTGTCTGTGCCCCAGACTCTGTCCCCGCAGTTCCCAGAGAGAAATCCAGTGTGAGGGGCGTAAAAACATCCTGCCCGCGTTGATCTCTTTTGACCGGCAAAAGAAAACGCGTTCTTTAAAAATCAGTACAGCACATTGTTGGGGCACCGTGATGGTTTGGGGTTTCACAGACTTCTGGGACATGCAGGCGATGCTTGGACACGATCGAGGGTGGAAACTGAGGCTGGGAGGGTGCGTTCATATTACTGGAACGTGGCCTTTCTTGAGCCGGGATGTGGGTCTGACTTGGTTCTGCTGGGCTGGTCTGCTGCTGTGGGACTCTTCTCCTGAGCCACATGGTCTCTTCTGTGTGGTCTCTCTGTCCCCCAACTGTCCCCTCTTCAGTCGCTTCCATGCCCGCATGGCCAGACCAGTTGTGCTAAAGTCATTGGAGTGGAAGCGGCCTAGGCTCTTCCCGGGACACCCGTGGTCACACGTCCCCTGCTGGCACTCGGCTCTGCAGACCGCCAGTCCGGTGTCTCTCACTACCTGTTGCCCGCTTCACCCACTAGCCTGGTGAAGGTGCCTCTCGCTCACCCACCCCCTTGCCCGTGTCCCGGCCCCCTCTGCATAAAGCTCCTGTTGGTGAGAGGAGGGGAGCACAGTGCACCCACTTCTGACCGAGACCACCTGCCTCCTCCCAAGACCGGGTCCGCCGTTGTCTTCTTGGCGGGGGCGGTGCCAGGGTCTGGGAGAGGACTCCGAGCTACATCTCCATCGTCTTTCGTTTCTAGTGTTTCTTTAAAAGGTAGCTCTGCTTGCAAAGGTTAGGCTTTTGGGTCCTTCTTGGGAGAGCTGGGAGTGTGTTGAATAGGGGTCGTGGAATGACACGGATGCTGTCTTGAAAACACCCCTCCTGCCACGTGTCCCGTGGAATGGTAACTTACGTTTCGGATGTTGAAAACAACAGAAACACACAGTTCTGTTACAATTATCCATTTATTATTTATGGGAAGTATTTAGCTCAGCCGGGACTCCTGTGAGCTTGCCTCTCCAGCTCAGCTGGCTGAGAACACAGCATGGTAACCGAGCTGAGCAGTGTGAGTTTATGAAACGCTGTCCAGCGCCTCCCCCCGCCTTTTGCCCTGTTCAGAACTTGGCAGTGCCATATTTAAAAGCGAAAAACTAAAGTGCGGACAGATAAAATATACTTCGCTTAGTGTAACGCAACGGTTTTGTCGTTAGTTGGCATTTCTCTAGGTCCTCATAAATGTCTCTGACACAGGGCGGGATCCTTTGCAAAAAGAGCTCTTACATAACCTGTGCCTTGTCTGATCCAAGCAACAGGTTGGTGAATTAGATGGTCCTGTTGTTCTGGTGGCATTCAGAGGGAGCCGGTGGCCCGGGAAGGGGAAGTAAGTGGGCTCAGGTGCCACAGCCCTCAGGTCAGGTAGCAAAGGTCTTCCGACGTCAGAACCTAGTATTTTTCTCTCACGAACACACTGCTCCAAACCAACCCTCAGAGCTCGTTACTGTCCTCAGAGTGAAATCCCATGTTACGCTACTTAACTTTCCTCATGCCTGAAGCCTGCGTTATGTTTTTTAAATCTTCTTCAATATAATTTTGTAGTAGAGGGTTCGTTGCCTCAAAGATTTCTGAAACCAAGGTCATAACAGAGGAAGTTGTATCCTCACAGTTTGGAGGAGTCCTTCAGAATGAATCCAATTCATCTATGCCTTTAAATGATCAACCATAAACACTATAATTATGTAACATTCTTTGGACGTTTATTATTATAGTCAATTTCTCAACAAAATGTCACACAGGCATATTCTTTTGTTCCTCGGATCAACGGTTAGTTTTTCCTCAGCAGAGCCCCTTCACTTAAGTAGATGGTTACACTGGTCTGATTCAGGGCTTCCTAGGGCGTCGTCCATCTTTGAAAATGGCGGCTGGTCTGCTGGTCCAGCGGAGAGACCCCCAAGGGAAGAAGACTATGCAGACACATTCCCAATCAGTTTCAGCTGTGCGCTGTGGCTGGCTCAGGAGGAGACCTCTCATGGTCTCTTTGTCTTCCTTCCATTTGTAGGTTAAAGGATACTTTTTTCCTTTTGTCAACAAATTTCTGTCCTTTTTATTCCAAGAAACGTTTAAAAGAGAAGACTGAGCCAATTTATTTGAGCATTCATAGATGTACGTTGGTTCTTCTCCGTTTAAGCTCATCGTGAATGTGCTGTAGGCAGTTTTGTTTATAGTTATTCCTGATACTATTATGAATAATGGAACTGTACTTGGGTCGTTTGGAACATACAAAAAAACAAGTATCCCATTTTGGTCCTGCCCAAACATAGCCTACATTTACTTTTGACGTATAGCGGCTGACATCTTTAGAAAGCAGCGGATTCTTAAGCTCAGATCGTCAGCCTGTGCGGAGCAGGGACATGGCGTGCGTACGCACAGGCGTGCACACAGGCTGTGCCCGCGATGTTGCTGTGAAGGTGGAACGTGTTTGTGTAGCAGGGGTCGTGGGATCTGCCATGCCTCCTGCGCCGCCGTGCCTTTCCTGCACCAGCGACTTCGTCTTTCCTCTTCCTTTGGGTTATTTTACCACCCATGGTTGCTGCCGTGTCATCCAAAGAGGTGGGTGATATTCAGGGCTGTAGCTCTCAACACCGGGAGGGAGGGTAGGCCTAAGGTGCGAAGATTTTATATTGACAAGGATTTAAGAGAATCAAGGACATTGAAGAAAATCTGACATCAGCTTTCATCATAATTTTTAAATTTTTGGAGACCGTCATCTCTGAATATTAATAAGACTTTCTTTTAACTTAAATAATTCGAATTTATGAAAAATCTACATTGTCCTTCCTGATCTTATTTTACAACGGACCAGAGAAGACTCGGGATGGGCCCTCCTCAGGTGAACCGTGAAGGTCAAATGAAGGTCTGAAAAAGGGAGTTAAGATACTATTGAGGGAAGACCATAAACTCCCTTTTGCAGCATATTCTTTGAGACTTAAATCCATGACCTGACCTGACTATAGTAGATGGTGAAAATTGACTGAGATGTAGATATGACCATAATGATCATAATCTTTACTCCATGTGTCAGATGTATCATTCATACAAATTTCTAGTTAGCCAGAAAAACTGGGGGGAAAAATGTTGACGAGAAAGGTGTTAACTCATGCTTTCACCTGTCTCTTCTCCCCGTGTGCTTTACCAGCATGGAGTAAATGTAGGTGACAGACACACACACTGTCACACAGAACAAGCAGGTGACAATACATTTGTAGAATGCCTTTAACGTCCAGGTGAAAGCCATTCTTATTCTACAATTAGTACTACAACTTCATCATGATCAGAGCAGGTTATAAATAAGGTAAATTGCTGTTTCTTTCAAGTTTCTGGTAGGAATAACTGAAAGAACAATAAAGAGAATCGGTCTGACAAAATACAATCATTTTATTTGAAATAGTTTTAACTGGGCGCCTGGGTGGCTCAGTTGGTTAAGCGTCCAACTTTGGCTCAGGTCATGATCCTGCTGTTCATGAGTTCAAACCCCACATTGGGCTCTGTGCTGACAGCTCAGAGCCTGGAGCCTGCTTCCCATTCTGTGTGTGTGTGTCTCTGTCTGCCCCCACCCCTGCTTGCCCTCTATCTCTCTGAAAAAATAAATATTTAAAAAGTATAAAATGAAATCGTTTTAACAGAGATACGTGTAATATAAGTTCACGTAAGTGTATTTCTTCCTTCCAGAAATGTCCTTCCTATCCAGTTGCCCTGCTGTGAGTGAGTGAGTGAGTAGGGTAAACGTGCTGGTCCTCAGTAGTTTTTAAGACCCGTTCTAAACTCTGTAAAATGGATTCTCAAGAGGAAAACAACACCGTCTTTTTGGTAAACACGATCTGATTTTAATCCTGGTCGCTCACTCAAACTCTTGAAAGCAGTGGGAACGTGTGGGCCGTTCCATAAACCCGGTGCAGACGCTGGCCGCCATCTTGGAAGCTCTTGCACGCGTAGCTCCTCGGCCTTCCGTCTCCCCGTCTGGTCGTCCCCTGTCTCGCTGTTTCTGAAGGTTCCTTTTCAGCCCCAACTGCTGTATTATTTAAATCCCATCTACAGCACTCACTCCGAGCAATGCTCAGATCTGCTTTTGTATTTGAAAACAAAGCTTTAAAAGCAGCCAGGGGAGCCACACAGAAGAGTAGTGATTTTGTGACAATGGCCTAAATCCAAGAAATGCATTTAGAAAGAGTTTTTGTTTGTTTTCAGCAGAACTGCTTTGAGTGTGTTTGTCCATTGAAAATGGAGAATACTGAGCGCCCGTGTAGATTAAAAAAAAAAAAATCTCTGAAGGAAACAGGAGAGTTTTTGTTGTTGCAGGTAGAAGTATATGTACATCATGGTATTTTATGTCCCGTTATTCTATAAAACTATTCAAAACGTAGTTCATAATCATAGGGAAACCATGTAGGCAATTCATTCTGCATATAGGGTACGCCCTTTCACACTCCGTGTATTTCTGGGGTTGTTCCATAAACGAGGCCTGACTGTTCCTATAGGATAGGAATGGCCGGAATGGTTGGATCCTCTTCTGCCTTTTTTTTTTTAATGCCTGCTAGGAATCCGTGGCTAAGAGCGCTCTGTGTATGTTGTGCTCAGTCAGATAACTTGTACAAGATTCTCAGTACCGTGACCATCTCTGTACAAGATAAAAGTATAAATGCAATTATAAATATAAATTCAAGAAGATGCACTCATGATGCAAAATGGGGGGACGGAGGGGGGAGATGGGGTGTATCTGGATCCCTGAGGAGCCCTTACACAGGAAGGGGGAGAATCTGCCTCGTAAAGGAAGGGAGTCAAGGGTTATAAATTTTACGAATAAGAATGAAATGGTTGCCAAGAGTGTGGCTTTATTTTTTTGATAGAGGCCTCAGAACATGGAGGAGGAATCAGAGTTGGAGGATTTCTCTTCATTAAAACCGTAGACCGTGCCTCTCAGAAGAGGTGGAGAAGGCGCTGAGGAGGGGCCAGTGCTAGAGGCGAATCATCGTGGTCACTTAGGGAATGTGAATAAAAATTTTTGAATTCTGAAAGGGCATAGATATTAGAAATGACTCTGGAGACTTAGATTGCCCCCGCCCCGGAAAAAAAAACACACCTAGATTTTCCTAGGACTAGGGGAATTTTATGTACAGTGAAAGGTGAGGTTCCCGGGACGAGGATCTGGTGTCAAGGCCAGGCTCCTAAGGGCGCGCTGGGGAGGGAGCCTACCCCCCAGCCCCCGGGGGGAGAGGAGGGCGTCAGGACCAGCTGAGCAAGTGTATCCAGTCACCTGCTCTCAACTGAGTCCAGAACAGCGCGCCCAGGGGAGGCCAAGCTAGGAAGATCCGTCAGCTGTGCCAAGAGACTCTGGAACCATCTGGGTAATAGGGAAGCCATCTGGCCTGATGAAAAATCCATCTCAAGAGGCAACAGACTCAGCCCCTGAAGGAGCAAGAGGTCCCAGACCTGACTTTCAGTGAGATGGCCCAGAGCTACTGAGCCCTGGACTTGGAGAGCTGCCCCGGGAGGGCGTGGGAGGGGGCTGCCCGTCCAGGGTGGGCAAGCGAGCCAGCCCCCAGACCCGCTGCCCTGGCTCTGGCGCCCGCCGAGCGGAACCCGTCACCAGCGGGAGCAGTAGTGTTTATGAATGCCTGAGATCCAGCCAGCTAATTACCTGGAGGAAGTTTTCATTTCGCTAAATGTTCATCTATAGAGAAAACAATTGGAAAAGGAAAAACAAGTTGGTGGCGTGATAAACAGCTGTCCCCCCAGAGCTCTTAGAGAGAAGCCTCACACGGGGTCCTGCGGGCGAGGACTTCATTTGGACTTCAGTGTTGATCCCTGGATGTCTGGCCTTTGTGGATACAAACCCTAATCACACACTCAAAACCACTGAAACATTATTCCTTCCCCCCGCCCCCAGGGAAGTCCCTGAAGCTGGCTTTTTAGGTGTGAGGACCTCACTGGGGATGAGGACTATTGGGTATTACCTTGGGGCTACCGGAGCCGGGGAAGATTTCGCCTTAGCCCGCTTCCCCAAATCTTCCCCCCCATCTTGTCAGAGAGATGGGTTTTAAGATGCAGCATCCAGCAAGATCCTGGCAGGTGCCAGCGTCCATCACAGAGAACAACTAGAAAATGGTAAGAAGCAAGACCACACACACACACACACACACACACACACACACACACACACACAGAAACCCAAGACCAATTTTAAATCTTACTGTTAGCAGCACGTGGGTTAGATGGAATTTTCTTCTCCTTCCTCTCTCTCACATTGTCTGGAAATAAAGAGGAGTCTACACAAAATGGAAAAAATCTTCATTCCCAACTAGATGAGAATGTATTATTTTAAGAGAAAACCCACCTAAATCTAATGTTTAAATGCCCTGCCCTGGGACCCTGGGCGAGCTCAGCAGGACCCCTCCGCCCCCCACGCGGTTAGACTTTAGTATTTAAGTGCAGTGCGAAAGAGGAGCAGTGCCACAGACCCCAGAGGCTGGCTGCCCTCGTCCGGGAGCCGGAGCGCATTCGGCTACACCCGCTCGCCTCCACGTTTCTCTGATGGAAGTTTTTAAAGGACGCCTTGAAACCAGTCACATCATATTTCCTTTCCACCTCACTGCTACTGGCTTTGATAGTTTTCTTTTAATTTCTTTTTTAACATTTTATGTTTGACACAGAGAGAGGGAGACACCGAATCTGAAGCAGCTCCAGGCTCCGAGCTGTCAGCGCAGGGGCTCGAACGCGTGAACATGAGGTCATGACCCGAGCTAATGTGTTGTGTTACAGTATAAAGCATGACTTTTCGGCCGTCCCCGTGAGCCAGTGGGGCGAGGCCCTGCTCCCTGTATTTGGGGGGTGGGAGCGAGGCTGGGGACACGTGGGCACGGGTGAGCGGGGTGGCCTCCGGCACACAGGTGTCCTCATCCGCTTCTTTCTCTACTGAAGCCCCTGACTTCACCATGTGACGATGCGGTTTTGAGGAGCCGCTAAAATAATCTGTGGTCAGATCCTCCATTAATGACTTCATGATTTGATTTGAGTCTCGTGTCTGTTTGGGGGTGGCTATACTGGCCGCTGTCGTTACGGTGGGCTTACGAGGTTTGCCCTGCCTCGAGGGCTTTGGGGGTTGGCATGAAGTGGAAGCAGGTTGAGAGCCCTTGGTAAGCAGGTGCTCAGGTAAGGGGCCCCCGCTTCCCAAGGAGGGCAGGTGCACGCACGAGGGAGTGCTCCTGGTAGCCGAGCCCGTTTGAAGGACACTTTAGGGTCTGATGCCTCCATTTCGCCCGGGTGACTGCTGTCCTTTCTGCACATCAAGGGCTGGGGACTGTGGGCAGAGGCAGGGAGGAAGGGAAGATGTGTGCAGTCGTGGCAATGCACGTGGCCCCACGCTCCAGGACCCCAGCAGGCGGGACCCAGAACAGGACGGAGGAATTCCTTCAGCCGGAGGGGAGTCAGGAGGGAATCCGGGTGGTTCTTTCACCCGAGGGAACGCACGGCCTCCCAAACCCATCTTGTCGACTTTGAAATCCCTCAGACATATGCAGGGTTTCCACGAGGGTCTAGAACCCTTGCCTTTCGATGATGTGACTTGATCTGATGAACCGAGAGCTGCAGGCTTTGGGGGCTTGACGCAGAGAAGCAACTGGAAAATGCTGACTTGGCCATAGCTCCCTGCCCTGGCTTGTCTTCCTTGCAGAGCCTCTCTGAAACCCGCGTCTTGGCCCCAAGCGAGAGGCTGGTGCTCCAAATGCAAGAGGAAGAGCAGTTCGAGGCAGTCAGGCTGGGGGTGGGGGCGGTGGGCCGGCTGGACCCAGCCGGGACAGCAGGGCATCTGAAGAGTCAAATTTCGGTTTGTCTCCTCAAGTCTCTGAACAGCCCTGTGGTGTCAGAGGTGCCCGGGGGCAAGGTGCTTTCTTCTGCTGCACCTTGTAATGGGATTTGGCTTCTAGATCTTTGAGAGTGACTCTGAGCCTCAGCTGTGCCGGGACAGGGCGCCCATGGAGCCACTCCAACTGTGCCCCCGAGGTGTGACCTGTCCCCATGCTGGATTTGGTCATTGCAGTCAAAGAATTACAGGAAAAGTATAATTTGTTCATGTTTATTTTTTTAATGTTTGCTTATTTTTGAGAGACAGAGCATGAGTGGGGAGGGGGGGTGAAGGGGGAGCAAAGAGAGAGGGAGACCCAGAATGTAAAACAGGCTCCAGGCTCTGAGCTTTTGGCACACAGCCCAACGCGGGGCTCAAACCCACAAACTGAAATCATGACCTGAGCCAAAGTCAGATGCTTAATGGACTGAGCCACCCAGGCGCCCCCAGGAAAAGTGTAATTTGAAGTATTTTGTATGCTGGAGTTTCTTGATGTCATAATGCTCTCTGCATTGCAGAGCCCCTGACCCCTGAACTTTCTCCTCGGCCCCTCCAAGTTCTAGTGCGCTCCGTATTCGATGTGTTTTGAGACCGGCTGCATGTGGGGGGAGGGGGCTGCCTTCTCGAGGTCTGCTCCCCTTTGGGGATCGGTGAAGCGATTTGAAATCGGTAAGCCAGGAGTGCTGGTTTGAGGTGCCAGGCTGCTGCCACAGCACTTGGGGACTTACCTGTAAGATGTCGGCCCCGAACCACGGACCCGCCGGTAGTGAAAATGGTAGGGTTTTACTTACCAGATTTCTCTGAAAGCATCACTGCGTGTGAGGCACTGAGCTGAGCATTTGTATTTCAGAGTAATTTGGGAATCACGTTCTAAGTTAAAGCATCCTAGACATGAGGGGTATTTCTTGACTTGATGGGAAACGTCCTTTGAAATATGCTTCTTGCTTGTCAGCGTAGATAAAATGTTGTTATATCAAGATGTTTAGGTTTGAGAATTCAGTGTTGTGTATAAATCTGGTTTTTATTTTCGCTATGCATTAGAATCTCCTGGGTGATTCTGTAAAAACGCTGGCAGTCGGGTTTCACCCCAACCCGTTAAGTCAGACTTACTGAAAGGTAGAGTCTGAACGTCTTTACTTTGGGGGAGGAGGGTGGAATTTGTGCCCTTGGCCGTCTGTGTGGGTGCTCCAACGTAGCTCCTAATGAACAGTGTTCAGGATGTGGAGGGGGGGCTCACTCGGTTGTGTCCGACTCTTGATTTCCATTCAGGTCATGATTATGTTTGTGATTCAAGCCCCACGTCCAGCTCGGTGCTGACGGTGTGGAGCCTGCTCGGGATTCTCTCTCCGCCTCTCTCGTGCATCAGTTCTCAATCTCCCAAAATAGACATTTTAAAAAACAAAACAAAAATCAGTGTTCATCCAGTTGAAGTTGCACTCACTCAACTGAACTATAGGAAACTTCATTCCAGAGCCTGTTCCACAAATACTTTAAGGGTCTGCTGTGCGTCAGGCACTCTTCCAGCACCTTCTGGAGAGAGTCTTGATGCTCTCCTCCTGGAGTTTGTATTTCTTGGTTTTGGTAAAAGATTCTTCTTTGAGCCTCCTCAAAGTCTGAACGTACCAGCAACGGGACCATCTCATTCCACTGATGGATCGAGCCTGATCCTCGGGTCTGGGCCTGGCTGTCAGAATCACACATGCTTGGCATCTTTTCTGACCCTGGGATTCTGTTTCTCCTCAACCGTGTATAGGATTTGGGTTCACTAATTTTAGCAGGTCCGTCTCTAGTGTTCATGCCTCCTCGTGCTCTGTGGTCATTTAGCCAAAGAGTCATTTTTGTTTGCCTGTTGTAAAGAAACAAATACACTGTTTTCTTTCTCCCAGAACCCTAAGCTTCAATGTTAAAGTGAAGCAATACTTCCTGATTAAAAAAAAATAAATAAAACAGTTTAACGCTGTGGAACAAGTAGTATATGATATCAGCTTAATGGTAATGATTCCATTTAAAAGCAAACCCAACATTCAAGAATGAAAGACTTTAAATCATTCAGATGTTTTGAGTTGTTCTGCATCAGACTGAGTATAATTATCACCGTCGTCCTGCATCCTGAAACCAATATCGTCTGGCTCCCGCATTCCCCAGTAACTGTCTGAAACCCTGATATATAGAGCATGAACACCAAGGATAAAATGCACATTCAATTAGGCAGAGACTCTTAGCTGACCTAAATAGCAGTTCATTCGTGCGATAATGTGACCTGAAGTCACAGAGATGAAAATCTGTCGCGTGAGCCGGGGTGAACCCGGCACCGTGCAGACCGTCGGGTGGTCAGAGGATGTTCTAAACCCAGAGCCGGCAGGAAAATCCTGCAGGAGCTGCGCGGGCCTGGTGCCAGTTCCAGGAATACGGCTTCCTCGAGCTGTGTGCGTAACTTGTCACCTGGACGATCCCTGTTAACCCTTTAAAGCGCATCTTCATTTCCACGAAGCGTGTTGGTCTTAAAGGAATGGAGCAGCCTCACAGTTTATGTGTTTTCGGGTTGGTTTTCTCTCTAGGACTGGAGAACTGCACCTTCTGTTCGAGAAGGTGCTCTCTGTGGGGGCAGCCAGCCTGTGCTGGGATTGGGAGGAGCCATGAGGTGGACAGCCATTTGCATTAATGTTCCATCGGGTTTCTTCCAGTATTTCTGAAGGCAAATCCCTGTCCTGAGGCAGGGAGACTCCCTTCCCACCGAAGTGACCTCCCATTTCTTCTGCAAAGAGATGGGCAAAAAAAAATTTAACCCATAAATTCGTGTACTGCCCAGCAGCAATCTGTTGTGATGTAAGAGATCTCCTGGATCATTTGAATAATCGGGGGTTTGGATGGATCCCTGGCAGGATGAAAAAAGGATGACAATTTTTTTTCTTCAGTGAAGTAGGGAAAAACTTAAAGGCGACCTAAAATAGTAAGTTCCGCACATATTTATGGAGCATCAGTGAACAAAACAGCCAAATCCCCTGACCTTTCCGGAGCTTACGATCCCGTGGGGGAGATGGCAGATAGACACTAAACATAACCAGTAATTTACATTAGAAACTGATAAGTGCCAGGGGGGGAAGTAAAGCCGAGGAAGGGGGCTTGGGAGTGTCAGAGCTGTGGGAGAAAGTGTTGCAGTTTTAAACAGATGTCAGGGTGAGCCTCATCCAGGGGAGGATGTGGAGACAAAAACAGGAAGGAGACGAGGGGTGAGCAGAGCGCAGATGTCAGGAGCACGCCTGGCTGGTGGAGGGAGAGCCCGGGGGAGCGGGGGGAGCAGTAGATTAAGTCGATGAGGTCGCAGAGGTGAAGGAGGTGGAGACCACAGAGGGCCTGGAGGGCCTTGGAAGGACTGTGGCTTTACTCTCGGTGACATGGAGCCTTTGGAAGGGGTTGAACAGTGACCCATCTGGCTTCGCTCTGTCTCGGCACGTCAGAGGTCTGGGAACGAACTACTTTTTCTTTCCTTGAATATCCTTTCCTTTCAGGAAACACAGGCTCCCTCCTTCATCTTTATTTTTGTGTCTAGGACAAGGGTCACAACCACAGCTGGCATTGGCTATGCTGGGTAAGCAGCCGGTCACCGGGCGTGGAAGCCCTGTGACCCTTAATCAGGTCTGAGCAGTAGATAAGACCGTCTCCATTTCGTCGTAAGGAAACTGAGATCTAGAGAAGAGAGGGACTTACCAAGGACCTTGGGCTGCCCGAGGGGCAGAGTCCGTGTTCATTCCCAGGCTGTGTATCTGCAGACTGCTGACACTTGAGCCCCGTGGTGAAACGCTCATGCGCTCCCTGCCTCCGTCACCCACAGGCCTCCTCTCCAGCAGCCCACTTTCTCAGCAACCTTGGGACCCCTAGTCCTTCCCCTCCCCAGACCTGGTTGACTGAAGGAAGGTCTAAGGCCAGCCCGGGGAGGGGAGTATAGGGGTTGTACCTTAGGGATCTGTGTGTGTCTTCCAGGGGTTAGGAGGGACACGCTTGTTAGAGTCGTCCGTGGGGTCATATCAAATCATAGTCCCACAACTATGACATAGTGTCCTGTGTGCCCAGGAGCGGGGGTGGAGGGAAACAGACCTGTGTGTGTAGTGAACCCCAGCTTATTCCAAGACCCCTCCCGTTGAAACCACCGGGGTGCATGTTGCTGTGCAGTAAACCACACAGTCGGGGGGCAGTCCTCGTGGGGCGAGCGGTGTCCACTGTGTGGCGTGAGCGATCCTCGGCCTGCAGGTAGACATTATAATGGAGTGGGATTTGCAACTTGACTTCACTCTCAGTTCCCTCCTGCATCCAGTCATTAGTCACTTAATGTCACTCTAACCATTTTATGACGAGTGAGGATGTCGTCTCATGAATTTGCCTTTTCATTTCGGAAGGGAGAACATAAACATCTAATAGAAATGGATGAGGCAAAGTCTGTTCTAAGGAGGGAGCCGTTTTAACCTCTTACAAGAGAGCGTAAATGTGCGCCTATCTGACAGATTTAAAAACCCCGGGCTTACTTTAAGTTATTATGTTTTATGGAAGCAAGCATTATAGCCAGCGGAAATAGGTTTTGGAGGTGCTGGTGAAAGGCAAATCCCTTAGTGGGGAACTTCTGACTTTGCTGAGGAAACTTTCCACAGATGTGTTCCATCTGCGTAAATATGGCTGTCACTAATGCATCAGAGCCGGCTTTCTGTTTTCCAAGGAAACAGATGCCACTCGGGCTTATGTGGCACATAGTCCACCTTTAAATAAGACTCTGCACAAAAGGCAAGGAAGGTGTAAGCTTTGCTTCCCTGGTGTATGTTTCAGTGGGCAGAATGGGGGAAGACCCAGGATGGAATCAGATCAGCCATGAATTTGAGTCTTTCTTTTCCCGTTTGTTGGTTCTGTGACCTTGGGCAAGTTATTTAACCTCTGGATACCGGGTTCCCATCTACAAATGAGGATAGTCTAATATTCACTTTGCAACATTTGGGGACTGTAAAAACAACAGTAAATGTAAATCACATGACCCCAGTAGGTACTTAGTGTCTGTTTCCTTCAGAATGGTCAGTGATCATGTAGTTGGGGGTGTGGAGGGGGGTAGTGAATGAAAACAGATCACCTTGTAAAGGGAGAAACTATGAAACAATAATGGGTAGTTATAGTTACGTCACGCAGTGGGGAGATCAGTGCAGAACTGAGTTTGGACTTCTTTCCCTAAGATCCCTATTGAGAACCTACTGTGTGCCGTGCCTGACTCCAGGTGCTGATACTACCCTAGAGATCAAGATCACAAGTAGCCTGCTTTCCTAATCTTGACAATTTAGTGAAAGAGCAGACACTGAGTAAATACTCTAATCTCACCAATAAATGTCAAAACAGAGCTGTGTGTGGTGCTGTGAAAGAGGAAAATGATAGGGAAATAACATAATACGGATGATTGACACGGTCAGGAAGATCGAGAAACCTTCCCGGAAAATAATAGCAACAGTGCTGACTTCAGATGTGAGTAAGTGCCTTTAACCATCCATGTACCATCGGGGACCACTGGATCCCATTTTTGGTTTTGGAACTTCATTTATTTTAATTTTGAGAGGGAGTGAGGGAAGGAGGAACAGAGTGAGAGAGAGAGAGACAGAATCTCTAGCAGGCTCCTCCACACTCAGCGTGGGGCTCTGTCCCATGACCTGGGGATAGTGACATGAACTGAAATCAACAGTTGGGTGCTCAACCATCTGCGTGACCCAGGTGTCCCTGGGATTTCTTTTTTGAGCAGTCTGAAGTGTTTTTACAGATTTCCATTTCATGAATATTAGCTCTCATAAAGGTCTGCCAAGGAACAGGGAGAAAATTTACTTATTTCTTCTGAAACAGAAAACAGTGGAGGCTAGCTTACCATTAGTATATAGTTCCGTTGGATTCATGTAAATCTAAGATAGATTATAGGGTCAGAATGATCTTTGCTTTCCTATATCTTAAAAGATTTTGCTGTTTAGTCACCTGAGAATGAGTTCACCTCTACTTATGTTATTCCCAACCATGAAAAAAAAACCACCAAAACCCCCCAAAAAAACCCCAAACCACTAAAATAGTAAACACAGAGAATGATGGAGTTAAAGGTGATGCAACACTGAAATAAATGTTAATTATCACATTATCCCTGAGTGTCTCACTGCCTTCCCTACAGTTTTATATCATCCCTCAAGACGACATAAAAGAAATCCAGGGATACCATCTTTGTACCTGTTTTTTAAAACATTTTTTAATGTGTGTTTATTTTTGAGAGAGAGACAGCGTGAGCAGGGGAGGGGCAGAGAGAGAGGGAGACACAGAATCCAGAGCCAGTTCCAGGCTCTGTGCTGTCAGCACAGAGCCCGATGCAGGGCTCCACTGAGAGATCATGACCCAAGCTGAAGTTTGATACTTCACCAGCTGAGCCACCCAGGTGCCCCTGTACCTTTTTTTTTTTTTTTTTAAATCTTGGGTTAAACATAATTGAGCTTTCAGAATTTTACACTTTCTCCAATGATAATAAAGAAAATTGACAGAGGAAGTCATTTGATGATTATTGCGTGAATCAGAAGGTAAATGCAAAAAGATCTATAGAAGCACTCTAGACCCTGGTGGCGATGCTCAAATTGATGGTAAAATCTCAGACTGGTTTTCCAGATACAAATATTCTTGATTAATTTTCCCCCAACTCCAGAATCACCGAGCCAGTAGTACATTTCAAAGGACAAAAGAAATAAGATACTCTTATCTAGTCAATCATCCAACAAGAAGTACTCTACCATGCATTTTGCAGCAAAAACATAGACTGTCCCACTTGGCAAAAAGCTTGTGTGACAATATTCTCTCATTTTTGAGGACATTACTATACCAGACATTTTCTTCATATGCTTCCTGAGTGGACAACTGTGACGTGCCCACAAAGGTGGTTAGAAGACATAGCCATGGACATGAACAATGTCATTCTCAAATTGTCCCTCTCCTCAGTGTGACTAAACCTGAAACGGAATATGTTGTGCAGTTAAGCCAGCAAGATGATTGTGCTCGTGGCAAAATTGCGAGCCATGAAAGTGTTTGGAGATACTATGTTTTGATGAAGCAGCAGAAGTAATGACAGGTTAGAACTCACTGGGGATGCGTATCTGAAAAGCAGAGTCAGCATTTGCAAGCCGGGTCCAGGCCAGTTCCTTTAAGACTGGTGATGGGCGGGTGGTTGCAATCAAAGGATGCCTCCCAGTTGGGGGTTCTTTATCTTCAGAATCAGGAAAACAGGGAATGCAAGTACCGTTTGCTGTTGAAATCCTTACTGACATTTCTAATCCTGTTTCCACTCCTTCTTTATTCTTTTGTAAATTATTCATTAAATTCATTCCAGGGGCGCCTGGGGGGCTCAGTCCTTTGAGCGTCAGGCTTCGGCTCAGGTCATGATCTCACAGTTTGTGGGTTCAAGCCCCGCGTCGGGCTCTGTGCTGACAGCTCAGAGCCCGGAGCCCGCTTCGGATTCTGTGTCTCCCTCTCTCTCTGACCCTCGCCTGCTTACGCTCTGTATCTGTCTCTCAAAAATAAATGATAAAATGTTAAAAATTCATTCCAAAAAAAGTTTAAAAAAACCAGAAGGCTCATTGGATAGAGATGGTAAATGGTGGTGACCACGTCCTTGGAATATGGAGGGTTCAGCAAGCAAAATTTCGGGAAGAAGGAGGAATTAAGAAGAATGGCGTGTGCCAAAGCCCTGAGGTAGGGGGAGAGGGTTTTATTTCAGGATCTCACTCAGGCTTGTGGGGCTGCAGGGCAGAGGGCGGGAAGAGCAGACTGTGAGATGAGGCTAGAGACCGGAGTGAGGGCTCCTGATGCATGCTGGGTAGGCTGGTGGAGGATTTGTGTCCTGATCCTAAGAGCAAGGGCAGCCAACACGTGTTTTGGCTGGGACTGGCCCTATCCCATTTGCATGTCACTGGAAGATGGCCACATTTGAAGTCATTGTTGGAAGTGTGGAAGAACGAGGTATCGGGTAGGCCGTTGGGTGTGTGGGACTGGACGTCAGAGAGATTTCTGGGCTGGGTTTTTAACATGGTGATTCGTTTACATTTAGTTGAGTAGAAGATCTTTAGTTGTTGAAATCTTGCACAACCCAGTTGTTGAAATGCCTGATCAACCCAGGGGAGGGCATAAAGTGAGAGACGATCTGCACTTGGCCTCTGGGATGGATGGTCAGTAATTATGGCCAGGAAGAGAAGGGGTCCCCAGTAGCACAGAAGGAAACCCAGGGTGTTGTGTGAAGAGAGATCGAGGGGACAGATGTCACCAAGTGAGGTGTCTCCAGTACTGCTGCTTGTCATAGGCAGAAAAGAGGGACACTTTTTAAAACACTGTTTTGGGGGCGCCTGGATGACTCAGTTAAGCATCTGACTTTGACTCAGGTCATGATCTCAAGGTTTGTGAGTTCAGGCCCCACGTTGGCCTCTGTGCTGACAGCGCAGGGCCTGCTTGGGATTCTTGCTCCCTCTTTCCCTCCCCCTCCCCCATTCATGCACACGCGGGTTCTGTCTCTCAAAAATAAACATTTAAAAATTTTCATAAAATTCTGGTTTTGAATTGAGCAGCATGGAGATTCTGGGTAACCTCAGTGGGTGCTCCTTCAAGAATAGAGTGATCAGGTTCCAGGACAGGTTTGGGTTCGCTGTGGAACCGGAAGTGAGGAAAGAGCATGTGGATAACTTCTGAGAAATGTGCCCCTGGATGGCGGATAAGGAGAAGACACGGAAACAGCACATGGCCACGTGATCAGTGCACCAGGCCACTTACTTTAATGTCCCATTTACACTTTATTTACCAAAGCTCATTCTGCTTTAACTTCAGTCAAAATGTGTTCCCTTTCTCAGAGACTTGAATGTCGACAGTGTTTTTGAACTGTCAGGAGTTCTCCCAAATTCCACCTGCATTTTGGGGGATCTTGTTGGGGAGGGAGCCCCCAGCTGGGCAGACGCTCATTCCTGTCATCAGGTTGTTGGACCCGTCGCCCAGCCTGTTCCCCGGGCTTTGTTCCTTAGTGGGCCCCGTGAGGTTGGTTCATCACCTGCACTTGACAGGTGCGCGGCCACCTGGGCTCAGCGGTGATGTCCCAGCGCTGCTACCCTCTGGGGGAAGGAGAGCAGCCCCGCCATAGTGATGTGACCCCTCCCCCACAAGGACGTCCGAGTTACAACCACAGGGACGCCCGGGGGGCTCAGTTGGTTACACATCAGGCTCTTGATGTCGGCTCAGGTCACCATCTCACTGTTGTGAGATCGATCCCCATGTCAGGCCCTGTGCTCACAGCTCAGAGCCTGCTTGGAATTTTTCTCTCTCCCCTCTGCTCCTTTCCTGCTTACTCTCACTCACTCTCGCCCAAAAAATAAGCATTTAAAAAAAAATCTCAGTTAAAATAACAGGCTGCTTCTCACATGAGATCCTTCAGATCAAACCACAGATTCTTGGAGTTCTTTTTGCTGTAGTTCTTTGTAACACATCCACACAGCGTGCCGGTTCGGGCCGGCCCAAGACCGGGAAGTTCTCCCCCTTGCTGCTGTTGCCCTTACGTGGCGTCTCTCCCGACCTCCTTCCTGCTGGGCCTCGGCCTTCTGGCACCCGGCACGCGGGCTGGCTTCCCGGAGGCTCTGGGCACGTGCCTCCACTCCCTCAGCCCCCAGATTGTGGCGTCTCCCAGTGTCCGGGAGCCCCGGGCGGGAAGTCCGATCTGAAATGGCTGAGTCCGTGGGCCCATGTCAGTAAACCGTCCTGACACCTGTGTAAGGAGAACCACGAGCGAGCAGAGGTCCTAACCGGCATTCTCCTGCCGGGTGGAGGCCGTGTGGAATAGAAGGGCTTCTGGGGACCGCCGTGGCCCCGCGATGGCCCTGCACGTGGGGGGTCCCCCTTCCACGGAGGATCGAGCTGACCCAGCTCGTGGAGTTAGATTTAGCACTTGAAAGTGCAAGAGGAAGAAGAGTTGGTGGTAGCAAAGTAGACCAGATTGCCTACTGTTCCTTGGCCGGTTTTCCTCGGGACCAGCATACCCGTCCTGTATGCACTTGCAGCCTGTCGGAGGCACTAATTTGAAAGAGGTGCTCATTTGGCTCTTCTAGAATTGTGTTCCTTTTCTACAGCTAAGGGAAGCTTAAAGGAACCCTTTAAAGTGGATGGGACAAGGTGTTGCTTGCGGGGAAGACCGTGGCGTCACCCCCACAGCGAAAGGTGTTAAGGAGTTAGGTGTTTATTTTCTGAATGTAAATTCACATCTGGACACACGGGGCTGCGAGCTGAGCACCCTGACTCTCGGGACATTTCAGAGCAGGGGTGGGGTGGGGGCGTGATGCCGGTATTTCCTGAGCCTGGTCGTCCCTCCCTCCGGAAACCGCCGTGTATAAAGCGGTAGCCCTTGCCACAGAGATACACACACGAGGAGATTTCTACCCAGATAAAATCCGCCGGATACAATCTTCAAGTTTGGAAGATGGTTTGGGTTAAAATGGCTAAAATAAAAGACAGAAAGTAACAAGTGTTGGCAAGGACACGTAAAAAGAGACCTTCATGCGCTGTTGGTGGGAGTGCACGTTGGCACAGCCGCTGTGGAAAACCGTATGGAGGCTCCTCAAAACAGTAAAAATAGAACGGCCATCTGATCCAGTCATTCCACTGCGGGGTATTTACCCAAAGGAAGAGGAAAACACCAATCTGAAATGGGACATGCACCCCTCTGTTTATTGGCGCATCATGTACAAAAGCCAGGTGCTCGTCAGTAGACCAATGGATAAGGGAGGTGTGTGGTGTGTGTAAGTGTATGAAATGGAATGTTGTGGCCCCACAAGGGATGAGATTGTGCAATTTGAGACAGCATGGATGGACTTAGAGGGAATTCTGCTAAGGGAGATGAGTCAGGCTGAGAAAGACAAGTAGCGTGTCATTTCATTCATGAGTAGAGTGTAAAACAGCAACAAATTAAAAAAAAAAAAGGCAAAATCAGACCTATAAATACAGAGAACAAATTGGTGGTTACCAGGGGGGAAGGGGTGTGGGGACCTAGGCAAAATGTGTGAGGGGGGTAGGGAAACAGGCCTCTGGTTGTGGAATGAGTAATTCACAGGAATTAAAGACACCATATTAAGAAGTACAGTCAGCGATGCTGTAATAGCCACGGATCTGGACAAATGAGAACTACGCCTGCAGTAAACACAGAATCGTGTATAAACCTGTGGAACCATGATGTTGTGTGCCTGAGACCAACGTAACATTGTCACCTGTACTAAAAAAGTAAAGACAAGACACGTCTGCTGAACAAGTATTACTGCCATTTTGAAAGATCCAGTTAGGTGATGTCCTTTTAGATGAGTTCTTTTTTCTCATTATAAATCAGAGGTGCATTAACTAGAAGTGGAAGCAAATGTCCCTGAAATATGAAATGCATTTCAGTGTTTATTTTTGAGAGAGAGAGACAGCATGTTGGGTGGGGGTAGAGAGAGAGAGAAACCCAGAATCTGAAGCCAGCTACACGCTCTGAGCTGTCAGCACAGAGCCCGACACGGGGCTCAAACCCAGGAACTGTGAGATCATGACCTGAGCTGAAGTCAGATGCTTAACTGATTGAACCACCCAGGCGCCCCTAAAATGCATTTTAAAATGGAGGAAAAATCGAAAAGAACATAGTTTGAATAACTATATTAAAATGCTCTGATAATTCATATGTTCATATAATTATGTTGCATTATGTATTTTACAAATTATAATACTCCTGTGAGAATATGTTACATAAAATATACTAACACAAGTTGCAAATTCTGTATTATACAAAATACATGCATTATATAAATTACATAACATCAAATTATAAATAATATCCAAATTATGTAAATATAGTTACATGTAATGTAATTAATTCTGTAATTACTATCAGCATACTTAAACTAAAATATACCAAATTGTAGCCACAATACCTTAATCATAAACATTGGAACATCTCGAAAGTTAGAAGTATAATGCTCACCCTGAGTGTGACCTTGTTTGCTTACAGATTGCTCTTTGAACCCAAATGTCCCTTAAGCTTTGGCCATTCGTTCTCAAATTACTGTAGCATTTTCCTCTAGGAAAGCTTTGGGTGGAGGGGATCTTCCCCTCCCTCCAGTCTCATGATTTTTGTCTTCCCAGATAACTTTTTCTAGGAATATTGATCCATTTATTTTAAAAGTAGAAGGATGGCGGCAGCAGCAAGGAACTGAATAGTCCAGTGAACTTGTAGGATTCTCTGCAACGTCTAAGAGCTACAGAAAGCTTCTAGCATTTAGTACATATTGGTAAAAGCAAGATTGAACTGAGCACATTTTAAGATCTTACTGACTGTGTTCAGTGATTCACGAATTGGGCAGCATCTCCTCAGGCAGGTAGAAAGGAGCTTCATGGAGCTGTACCACGTGAAAGACTTTTGTCGGCAGGAGGGAGCAGGAACGAGGAGGCGACACTGGGCAGAAGGGCAGGTTGATATTGCAAGGTCACTTGTCTGCAGGCGATGGCCCGGGGCTATAAGGCAAATGACCTAAGTCAGGCTGAGTAGGCAGTTCTGATTTGACGAGTTTATGATTCCATTTCTGGGAGAGCTGAAACTAAGTTAAGGCTGGGTTTGATGATAGGGGGCTTAGCATAAGCAACTCCATTTTGGACTTGTCTGGTTGTTTCACAAAATCCAAGTTTAAAGAGTTAGACACTTACAGGGCGAGCCAAATTTGCTGACACCTTCCATATGACAGGCACTGTGCCTAAACACTTGGGATCCTGAATGTGTGGTTTCAGGTAGAGTGGTTTTTATATCTGAGCGGCTATGGGTTGGGGGTTGGCTTGGTGTGCACATGGCCTTGAGCCTTGCAGCATGCTAGCCTTCTAACACACACCTTGCAGCAGAGGAGAGGTCTCTCGGGAATGCAGGGGAGGGGCGGGGATGGTCATAGAGCGGTGTCATGGGCGCCCTCAAGTGTGCTTTTGTATTTTACATAGTTTCCTGAAGCAAAGTTAGGATTTAGTGCAGAATTTCTTTACATTCATTATTTTGGCCATTTTAAGGTAATTTTAAAAAGTCTCACAACATAACCAAATGTACAGTGGGAATATTTTCCTAAGAGTCCTGGAACTTGGAATCTTAGAAGTTAAAAGACTATTTTAAAGAAATTATTTCCAGCATCTCTGCCCCACGTCCCTGAGGGGGCTGCAGAGTTATTACCAAAAGTTCTGAAGTCTTTGGACACATCAGGCATTGGCTATAAACTCTCACGTGAAGTTATGCGAGGAATATGTGAGGATATCTCTTACAACATTTGTCCAGTCTAGTTGCTGCTTTGATCAGTTAATAAAAAGGTTTAATGTATTACTAAATTCCACACGGCTTTAGAGCCTTTTGTACATTCTCAGTCATCAGATACCAAAAGTTCCAACTATTACCACCTGAGGGTAAACATTTTTCAAAATAGACTCAAAAACAGTGGGTAATATTGCTCAAGGGAGTTTAAAAAAAAACAAACAAAGATTGGAAATGACTTAGTGATTTTGGTTTTTAGCCTAGGTCTCCATTCTTGGAAAGTATGTCCACGTTCTCTAAAGTAAAATTTCGTCATGGAATCTTTCGGTTTTCAAACTGTCTAGCACTGCCTTAAAAACGTGGAATTAGAGGGAAAGAATTCTAGCCTGTGTCTGGTTGCTGTTTGAGGTTTCCCTAATTAGTATTCAGTGTGAAATAAATCACCTGCTAGTCTTTGAAACATCCTAAAAGCTGCCCTCCATTCCCCGCGGTCACTCTGTGCCCCAGTGTTAGCAGCATCGTTTGTGTCGGCAGAGACAGAAAGCATGTGGTTCTAAAATGCATCAAATGCGGTGGACAGCGTGGTGGCAGTTTGGGATGCCACAGAGGTATGAATCATGCATCACAAGTCTGATCGAATGAGCAAAGTTCTAGTCGCGTCTCCGCCTCCCAGAACCTCCGCTTCAGTAAGCCTCGCCGGTCACCTTGGCCACATGCAAGGACGGTGGCTTATTCTTAGGGTTAATTTTCCAAAGCAAAGCAATGTGATGGCCACGACGTGACAGTATTAGTCGAAAGGTTAAGTCACTGTTTGAACCCTGGAATGTATTTTCTCATGAAAGTGGTTTACATGTAGGTTCCCCCGGTGACCGCCCTGACGCCAGAGGAAACGGGAAGATGTTTTCAACGACATTCGTCTAGCACGCTGCTGTTAAAATGCGGGATGTCCTTCTGTCCCCATCTTCTGGCCCTGCCAGTGAATGGTCAGTCCCTTGGCCACGGTCCACGGAATCGCCCCCTCCTTCCTTTGCCACTCCTTCTTTGTGGCAGAGACGGGGGTGACCCCACTGTGTGGCTCTTCATTTGTAAGGGACGTTCCTGAGTCGTCTGAGGATGTGTTTGCGTTTTGTAAAATAGAGCAAGCACCATGCCCCGTCTGCCTCCGTGTCCCAGCAGCCTGACGCTCCGTCACGCACACCTACAAATTTTAGACGGAGAAGGGGGAACGCAGGCGTGGGAATTGCCCCATAAGAAGTGGGTGGTCTGTGACACGACACTTGGTGACAGGGTGGCGATTCGGTGAGAGTGTGGGGTCCAGCGTCCAGGTCCTGGCAGAGGCGGCCAGGACGGCCGTGAGAGGCCCCCGTGCAAGCTCAGCACCAGCCTGCGGGAGCTCTTTTCCTCTGGGGAGACCCACACGCAGCCCACAGGAAGGTCACTGTGTGGATCGAGCAGATTAATTCGCGTGTTGAGGGTCTAAAAAGCGAGTGTGTATTTTCTCTCCTTTGTTTCCGTCTGGGTTAGCACTTGCTGGAGACCTTCTTGTGCGGGGTAAGATAGGTGCGTCCCTGATCCATCAGCCAGGAGGACGTGGGGAGTGAGAAGCTGTAAGCGCTCTCAGGATAAGAGTGGTGACCATCAGGGAGCCGGGCACGCAGATGCTACGAAATAACGGTTAGAAACGTTTCAGGCAAGAGAAAAAGACTAGTATGAGAACAGCAACTCAAATTAACTCAAATCTTTACTGCTACCGTTAACAATCTTTGAATGAGCAAATCACGAAAACTTCTTCTTCCTCGTTTTTGCCGATAGCTCCTTAGAAGTGACATACCAGTCAATTTTTTTTTAGTGTGAAAAAACACTGATTATTTCATTCTGAAACCAACATTCTGTTGGTTTTTTTTTTTTTTTTTAATCTCGAGTTACTCAGAAATAAAAGTCTTTATTTCTTGGTTTGTTGTTGTTTTTAAAGTCCAGTTAGGTTGCTGGTAGACATACCAAAGTTTTTTAGGTTTTTAAAAGAGTGGATGGAGTGTTTCTTGTCCTAGATGGAGGAAACTTGTTACCACTGTTGCCAGGTGGGCACCTGCCACACTCAGCACAGCGAACTTGGCTGCTGATGGAGGAAGGGCCTGGAAACAAAGAGAATGCAGTATGGGGCCCTTACGTAGCATCCTACGTGATGGTCCAAGAGCCCGGACTCGAGCAACAGGCGCAGAGGGACAGAACCTGGTCTGCAGACAGTGTCAGGAACAGGCAGCCGTTCTGAGGACGTGTCTGACTGCAAGGAGCCGGGCTTGCTATCTACAGCCGGAGTTGGATGAGTGTGGCCCGAGGGCTGTAGGTGTGCCCTGCTTGCTTTAATACCTGTGGACAGATCTAGATCCAAGGCCACTTTCTTTTCCCTGCTCGCTTGTTTGTTAAGTGAGCCTTAAAGGATGTTCCGCGGCCCAGAATTCGGTTAAGTAGTGACTGATAACGAGGGAGGTTCGAGCTGGCAGTGTTAACTCAGAGCACCTAGCACTGGCTCCAGAGCGCGCCCGCTCCTGCTGGAAGCGTCCCTGAGCCTCTCTGCGGTGTAGACTAACACGACGCGCGTTCATTAAGTGAGACTTGATGGGACAGCAGGCATTGCTCGGATTTGGGCCTTATCCGTTCTCTGCCCAAGCCTGAGGAAAATGGAAATGTCCTGGTTTCAGCCCCGCAGACGAAGGTGTTAGCCAGCAGCAGAATTTCTGGCTTACAGGGGTGGGGGAGGGGGGCGGCGGGGCACCTGCCTGGCCAGTTTAACTGGGTTATTGACAGCAAGCGGCCTTGCAGGAAGCAGGGTGCAGCAAGGAGGAAGGCTGTGAGAGCCCCACCGGACCTGTGTTCAGACCTGGCTCGGAATTCCCGCTCTGTCGTTTAAGGGACCGGAACCTTCGGCAAATGACTTTATTTTTCTGGGCCTCACTTTCCTCTCCTATAAGGTGATCATTTCCCGAGTTCTTTGCGGTTTTAAAAACCAGGAACCCTGAAACAAGTGAATGTCTCCGTGGTGATTGTGGTTCGTAACCACGCCTGGAGTTATCGTGATAAACCCCAGATTTCCAGCGCACGAACGGTTGTAGAGCAGGTGTGCAAAGGCGGGAGGAGTGTGTGCCACACCTGGACACACCGCAGCAGGCTTCTCGTTTGCGTTTTACTTTGATGAAAGTTTTCATCATGACTGTAATGGCTCGTTTTTGTGTTGTGTTGTTTTCTTTCCTCCTTAAAGGCACATTCAGACGAAGTAAGGAGTACGACACTGGAAAAAAAACTACTAATTCTGGTGCCGTTGGTCCAGATTGGTCATTTTTGAAGTGTTCTCTAATGCTTTTATAACTAGAGGCTTAACACCATAAATGTGAGCAAGATCTCAAAAGTAATTAGGTCGACTTGCCGGCATTAGAAACGTCTATCTTCCAAATAAGCAGTCTTGAATGTGTTTTCTTCTGTCTCCTGGAAAATGATACAAGTCTCTGGAGCCAGAAGTATAAAAATAGGTGTCGTTAGATCTGTTAATAAAACGTAATGTTGAAACTGGAAAGTCCTTATTTTCAAAGTTAGGTCTTTACTGCTGAGTGTGTTAACCGTCCTGATGTCCTCTGAGGTGGACTGAGCGCCTTCTGACAGCTGCCTCAGAGCGGCTTGCCCGTGAACTTAACTGTGCGGCGCACGTAATCACAACGTTAACTTCGCCCACACGGACTCCCGTCCCCAAGCTCTACAAAGAGCGGAGTGAGTAGATGCCAGATTTGTAGGAGTCTGGTTTTCAGACTGTTCCATCAGGATTTAGACATAAATAATGCTTAGAAAAACCTATTAGGAGCTTTGCAACGAAAGCCCAAAATAATCCTTGAGTAAAGCATCCCCCAGGGAATGGAAGCAGGCCGTGAGTGTTGAGAGGTGACCTGCTTAGGGAGACTCGAGCAGACCAGTTTCTGCTGGTTCAAGGTCATTGTGGACATGACCTTGTGTTTTATCCATGTCGGTCTCGGAGGCATTCCCCTGGAGGGCAGGCCCCAGTCCGGTAGAGGTTATTGAGCGTTTCCTGAAGAGGTTGGGCCTAAATTTCCTTCTACTTTCCTCTCCCAGTTGCTAGGCAGTTGCTCCTTCTTGTCCCATCCTAAAAGCGGTTTGTGGGGAACAAATGACGAATGCAGCGGGAAACGGGTCAACAACGTCTCTCTCGCGGTGCTACAAATCTCACCTTTCGTCAATGTATGCTTTGCTCAGAGAAAGTGATCGCAGTGGGAATGAATTCACTGCTTTCCCACAGCTGCACAGGTTCCCGCCCATCATAAAGGTGCAGCTAAATAGAGAATAACCTGGTCCCAAGTTTTGGCAGAGAGAGACAGGTCCCCTAAATGTATTTGTCACCCCCCTCCCTTGACTGCTGGGCCCATTTCTAGAGTTGCCAGTTTCGTTTATCTCAAACAAATCCTCCCATCTTCCGTTATCTGTCCATACCCCCTGCAAACTTAATCCTCGGAAAGGTGAGGTAGTCATGTAACACCCCTTAAGAGCTTGATGAGTGAGTAATCGTACCAGATCGCAGCCGTGCGGGGGCTCTGTCTCCTCATGCACCGCCTACAGAGATGGTACACACACGTAATCCAGGGCAGAGATCCCATGTTCTTGACCTACGGGGGAAGGATTCTGGAGCTCCGGACGCTCAGTTGGCAGGATGTGGGAGCGATGGTGCACTTGGCCATGTCCACTGCCTTCTTGCGGGGAATCCTGCTCCCATCTTGAGTAGAAATGCCATCTGACTAAAGCATTAAGTAAGCAAACACTCTTGGACCAAAAGAGATTTGTTTTACAATTGATTAATTCCCTTGAGCAGATTGCCTCCCCCTTTCAACTGGTATTTGTATTCTCTGAGCACAACTGAGGTGTGATTGTGCGTCCTTCATGCCCTGAATGGAAAAACGACCCTGCTCGCTTTTTTTTTTCCCCCACCTCCCTGCCCTCCCTGTGATTCTGAGGATCTTCTCTGATTTATTAGCCTAGAAGTAAAAATGAATTATATTTAAATAGTTATATTTGTTTAGAGGGACTGAGAGCATGAGAGGACTTCAGAAACACAGGCAAATTCCTTACGTTTTTCAGGATCGACTTGAAATAAAGCCCCATCACCTAAAGGATTTCTTATTCTGTATTTTTTTCATATTTTATCACTAGACCTTGGCTTTAGCTTTTACCTAGCTTCCGGGTTGATGGACAGCCAGCACCTGAACAGAAATACGGGGAACATGCAAATCAATGGAATTTAGCTTCTCAGAATAGAAAGAAAAGCTGTCACTCAGCCTTATCTCCTGGGTTGGCTTTTGCTATCACCCGGCTGTATCATTGTGTGTGATCGGAATCACCACAGTGCTGTGCAAACAGCAGGACTATTTAGTCATGGAAATACTACTGTGGGGTCTGTTAGCTGTTAGCGGTTTCTATGACTCCTGATACTTAAAAAATTAAAAAAAAAAAAGAAGTAGTGGTATCTGGCCAATAATCAAGACCATAAACCACAGTCATTCGCGCCCTGGCTTGTAAACGTTTCCTTCGTGTGGAGGAGAGCCAGTAACGTGGGGCGGAAAGCGTGCCGCACGGGGCAGACAGGAGTTCGGGGCTGGCGGTGCTGCCGTGGCCTTGAGCAAGTCGGTTAGCTTTTCACAGGCTTTAATTTGTTCAACTAAGAAATGGAAAAAATACACGCTCTTTAGGGTAGAATGAGGTGGGACAATATGTAAAAAGGTCCACGTAGAGACCCCATTAATGTGCCATTTGTTTTTTCTGTCTTTGTTTAAGTAAATGTGTAGAAGTCTTTTACCATCTAATGAATTTTACGTTTTGATTAGTGCTCAGTTCCTAGCCAGTCCTGATTGCTTACTAAGTATCCACGGAATGAATGAGAGACTGAGGGCATGTATTGCCAGGGATGTGACTAGTATCACTTCCTGCACAAGGCAAGGAACAGAGTTTGGTGTTTATCCCAGATTGCCCAGAAGGTGGATTTCTGGCCCCCACGGTTATCTAGAGAAGTGTGTGACCATGTAAAGTTCACGCAAAGGCGGGACTGGGAAGTTTCTGGATGTGTGAATCACTACCTTCCTCTCACGCATTTTGTGAGTGCATAATCTGTGCATGTCACTGAGTCAGGTACTGAAGAAACTTTCCATTGTACCATCAAGAGAACCTCACTAAGTGCTTAGTTTGAAACTTAGGTGGAAAGGGGGCGCCTGGGTGGCTCAGTGAGGTGAGTGTCCGACTTTGGCTTAGGTCGTGATCTCACAGTCTGTGAGTTCGAGCCCCACATCGGGCTGGCTGCTGTCAGCGCAGAGCCCGCTTGGGAGCCTCTGTCCCCCTCTCTCTCTGTCTCTCACCTGCTCTCTCAAAAATAAACGTAAAAAACAAACAAACACCCTTAGGTGGTAAGGAGACGCAGATGCTATCCTGGGGGTGGTATCACCTCTGCTGGGACAGTGTTTAATTTGAATCAAAGTCCTAATAGTCACTTAATGAAAAGGAAATTGTATGAACTGTGACTTCACCCATGGTGTTGTCCTTAGAATGAAGTCCAGCCAGCTGCCAATTCCTAGAGGCACAGTGGCTCCGTTTTCCGTCCCTAAGTCGGCTATGTTAGATGAGTTTGTTTGGTGTTGATGTGAAAAAAAAAATAGGTGTCGGATTCCTGAAATGTTACTTGAGTATCGCGTAGAAATCAAACATGCAAAAATTGTTCTTTAAAAGGTGCTTATTTTGTAGGAGAGGGGCCACCACCTTGTAATAAAGTCTATAGTAAAGTGAACAATTACCAATTTACCTTTTCTTGTTACAGATAAGGTTTTTCATACAGCAGAGTCCGGTCTCACGTTAAGAGCCTCAGTTAGAAAGTCAGGTAATTTGAAGAAACTAGCTTTTATGAAGTGATTTCCTATTTACTAGAAGAGACCTTGGAGGGCAGATGTCACAATCTCAGTATCAAAATAGGAAGAGTGCCTCTTGAAAACTCAAGTGTAATCAGCATCCAAGTTCGCGGTCTGGGCTTGCACACCAAGCTAAGTCAGACCCGGGATGATCTGAGTTTTCAAAGCTGGCTAAGGAATGTTAGGACGAGAGCATAGACATTCCTGACTGGAATCTCTTCCCAGGAAGGACCCGCGTCAGAACCCTGCTATACTGTTTCGCCACCATCGGGTCCAGATGCCAGCCAGAGCCTGGAAGGGTTGAGATGGGAATCCATTAGACATTGGAGCTTCTGTCTGAAGGCTCTCATGAAGTTCTCCGTGTAGAAATCGACGGCAGTTTGGTTTTTCTCTGAAGTACTTGACACATTCTTTTACCCACTCTGGTAAATAAGCATGGCTAAAGGGCTTCTAGCGCTTATCATCTGGGCATTCTTGATCTCCTGTCTTAGGAAAGAAAGACTTCCAGAGTATACTGGTCCTTATTGGATGCATTGTCCCTGGGCTCTGATTACACCATTATAGCGGTGCTTTCTTCCATATACTTATAATTCATCTATATGTTTTTTAACTGAGGCCAATATCACACTACCCAGGTCTACTTTTCTCTCCCCAGAACTTCTGAATTTTCCTGCGTCTTTTGCCAGTTTATCAGAAAACGGTCAATACTCCAGTGGTCTGGGGGATAGGGCGCTGCGTTCCTCCCTTCTGGTCGGAGCCAAGTTTCCGTGGAGGAAGGAGTAAGGGAAGTAAAACAGTTCCTGGACTTGAGCCCTGTCTGCTCCCTTACCCACTCACCCCTGCCGTTAACCCGCAAGTGGTCTCTGAGTTTAAAACTGTGCCTACTTCTCCCCGAAAGCACAGCCCAGAATGGTATCCAGCCTGTAGCTCTTTCCAAAAGAGGACCCTGAAGCAGATCTGTCCACTTGCAGCCAATGCGTGAGCCCGTGTCTTTTGTTGAAATCATGAGATGATCCCCCCCGCCCAGCGGGTGGTACCTCTCTCCAAACTCTCTTCCCTCCAGGTTTTCTAGATTTCCAGGTCACCTAGTTATGTATTCAGCAGCCAGGCATTGGCTGATCAGCACAAGGCAGCAAGCTCTGTCTCCCTGCAGGCTGGAAACCGTGGCGGCCTAGGAACCGCAGACGTTGGGTTCCAGACGTCACTTTGCTGTGAGCAGCTGAGTAACTATGTGTGAATTCACTGCTCCCACCTGGCCTTCTCTGCTCTCATCTGTCAAAGGAGGGGGTTACTTCAGTGAGCTCTGAGGCCCCTTCCACTTCTAAAATGCGGCGAACGCCCGGGGCGCCTGGGTGGCTCAGTCAGTTGAGTGTCCAACTTCAGCTCAGGTCATGATCTCACAGCTCTGGAGTTCAAGCCCCGCATCAGACTCCGCGCTGACAGCTCAGAGCCTAGAGCCTGCTTCGCATTCAGTGTCTCCCTCTCTCTCTGCCCCTCTTCCTGCTCATGCTTTCTCTCAAAAATGGATAAACATTAAAAAAATATTTTAAGAAATATGATTTTTGATTACAAATCTCTACAGCCAGTATTTCCTGTCTCTAAATGTAAATTGAAAAGGAAATTCTTTCTGTTCTTGGTGTGAAGCGTGCAGTGTCTATGGGTAATCCTGTGGTTTTGTGACTTGTGTCACCCACGGAGGAATACGCCCGCCACCTCTGAGATGCGCGTCGCAGCTGACGAAGCCAGACCGGGTACCCTTCAGACAGCATGTGTCGAACAGCCCCTTGGCATCTAAGAATTAGCTGTGGGGAAATCACTAGTGTCTTCGTACTTAGAACAGGAAGAGCCTCACCTTGTACTAATGTCTCCAGATAGATGCCGGATAAAGAATTCCATTTATCCCAGAAAAAAATGCTCCTTGTCTCCTTGCACGGGAACTGTCACCTGTGAGGATGCATCCTCACCCGGCCTCTGCCCCAATACGCGTCAGTTCTGCGGGCTGTGCTTTTTACTCTGTCCTGACTGGCAGTGAGGTCAGAGGTCATAATGACCCTTCTGTTCAGACCCCGGAATCTGGTGGGAGAATAAAAACGAGCTAGCGAAAGCACTGGTATCATTCTGACAGATGCCCATTATTGGGGGCTATGCCAGCTGGCAAATTCCTAATAATAGAAGCAAATGTGTACTTCAGTTTCTTGGCTCGCTCTGCAAATGGCTTATAGGAGCTCTTGAACTTAAATGTAAGTGAATTGAAATAACAGTGAGGTGGAGAAGCCAGTGGAGACTGGTGCTCGGGGCAGTTTGGAGACTGTGCCGTGTATTTGATTCTGTCACCGACCTGAGTAGGAATGTGCCCAGTAGTCAGCCTGTGAACGTTGGAAAATTACTTGATTTGCACATGAAGGCTGGCTTTTCCTGAGGCGCTGTCACACGCTGTCTCTCTAGAACCTCAGCTCAACCCTCTGCCTTTTGTTGTTGTCTTTTCCACATTTCCAATTCCCCTGTTCCTGCAGTGGGTGAGAAATGCCTGTCGCCTGACCCCTCCAGCCGCGTTGAGTGGTTAATGGCAAGGAGTCTGCAGCCAGCTTGAATTGGAGTCTTGGTTCCACCATTTATTTGGGCGAGCCGTTTAGCTTCTCTGTACCTTGCTCAGTCCTGTTGGCTTTAAAAGGGGGTGAATAATGCTCTTCCCATTTGGTGGGAGGGAGGAGGAAATTAGAGAAGGGATGGCAAGTGCTTTGAAACAGCGCTTGTCAAGTGTTAGCCGTGACTTCATGCTTCCCCACCACAGCCACCAAAATAAGAGCCGTTTCAGGTGTTATTTTGCATTCTCTAACTCAGGGGGGCCGAGCCCCGCGGTGAAGAGGGTCAGAATAGTTCCCAGCTCACTGTGAAGGTCTAGTCCTTGTTGATTGTCGGTGGTCTGAGCAAGTAACTTCTTGGCAAAGGAAAGAAACTCCCACCTGGGTAATTCATTTCCTTCCAGGAGAGGGAAGAATCTGTAAGAATCCACTTTCTTGTTCTCTAGTTGGATATAACCCCAAAAAAGTGGAATTATTGGATTCTACCACTTAGATTGAGCCAGGCATCGTGGATGGTGTGCGTCAGGAACCGTGGTAGAAACGAACATTAGTGAAGACCTAGCCCTTAATATCCTTTGGTTAATCTAGTTGGACAGAGAGAAATACGCGGACACGAGGTTGACTGTATCTTTGAGTGCAGACCTGGCCCCAGCGCTTGGAGTCTCCGTGCGCCGGAGGACAGAACACAGCAGCCCACAGCCACGGGTGCCGTGCAGAGCACTACACCTGGGTGCAGGCTTGGGGGCTGTGCGAAGGGGGACTGAGTGCTGTTTGGAAGGTTGTCGATGACGTCTTGGAATTTGAGTAGGGCCCACAAAATGGAAGCATGTTAATCGACAGATCAAAGGTGGGGTTGGGAAGCAGAAATGAAGAAATCATACCCTGGATTTTGTAAGTGGTGTCACCCACGAGCAGCAATTTCAGCTTCTAAGTTGAATATATGTTGCTGAAAAAAACTAGCCAATTTTCTGTTGGTGTTGAAATCTCAGGCTCTCCCTGGTAATTAAGCAGGCTCTGGGAAGAAGAAAAAAGAAAAAAAAACCCAATATTCTAAGTTTTGCCAAGAGAATGTGAAAATTATGGTCTAGACTATAAGCCCCTTCAACAAAAAGGCCATTACCGTCTAACTGCTAAGGTCATAAGTATATGTGCTTTTAAATAAACCCAATGGCCCTTTTAATATCATTATGGAAATGCAAGCTCGCACATTAAAAGTACCCTATTGGGAGGCTTTGCTATTCCTGTATTTTGCAAAGTAAGTTTTTAGAGGCTTCGACTTACTAAAACATATACAAATAAACACCCTGTGGCTTTATTAGTTGGTTGGGGTAGTGATCTTCTAAATACTCAGGTACACCGTTGATAGGATTTTCTTCCCTTCGTATAAAATTTCAGGTGGCGTTGAATTTACATTCACTCCTGGTGCTGTCCCTCTCCCCAAAGAGAAGGGGATGCCTGGGTGCATCAGTTGGTCAAGCGTCTGACCCTTGGGTTCCATTCAGGTCATGGTCTCACGATTTCAGGAGTTTGAGCCCCCATGTCAGACTCACCTCCTTGGTCTCCGTCTTTGTCTCTGCCCTTCCCCCACTGACGCTATCTCTGTCTTCTTCAAAAATAAATAAGTGAGCTTAAAAAAAATTACAAGAAAAAGTACAACCTATAGGTTTATGTGTCCAAATGTTTACCACCATTTAAACATATTTGAGATCATTTGCTAATTCTGTGTGTGACGGATTAGAAAACTAGACCTAAAAATAGGAAGTGCCTTGACCAACATCATAATGTCGGTTGGTGGCTGACCTGGGTCTAGACCTTTTAACTCCCAGTTGGGACTCATCCCTTATGACCTTCGTTCTGTCCACTGAGAAGAAAAAGACGACAGGTAACATTTATGAAGTTCTTTGGAGTACTGTACATGTATTCATTCATTTGAGCCATCCCAGCAGCCTTGGGATACCAGAACTTTTACTTTTCCCAGTTTACAGATGGGCCATTGAGCTTCAAAGACGTTACATATGGCAGTTCAGATGCGGGCAGCAGAGACACCTTTGCCCTCACTCTGCACCTTCTTCTGCTTCCCCCAAATGGGATCTGCTCACTGGGAGCTTTTTGTTTCTACCTCCCATCTGCCTCGTGTCGGGAAAAAGTCTTTGCAATTTTAGGTGAAGTACACGATTTGTACAACACACAGGCAGTCCTGCCAAAGTTTCATTTGAATCCAGGATCTCTCTTCGGTCTCCAGAGATGCATGGGGCCCAGAACTGTCCTGAGTGAGTCTGGACGTTCAAAACAAAGGTACCCCCGTGCCGTGGCATTGGTGTCACCGTGTACCCGGCCCCAGAGCTGAAGGGCAGCTCCACACGGGAGAAGAGGGCGCCTCCCCGGGCGAGCAGGCGGCCCACATGGCTTAGGCACAGTCAGCGGTGTCTACACGCCTCTCTCTCCAGCCAGGATAAGTCTTGACTTTGAGACAGGACTCAACATGGACGATCCACCAGCCATGGCGGGTAGCAGCTACGCGCTCCCAACCTGGGTCCAAAGCCACATGCAGACCGGGCGAGAGAGGACTGAGCCGTCTTCAGTATTTGATAACATTGAAAGAGCTCTTTTCCTCTCCACAATTAATCCATGTCTTCATTTGCATTTGTTTAAAAAAAAAAAAAAACTCCTGACAGCCCCAACAACACAACAAGAGAAATGCCCAGGCTTAGCAATAAATCTCCCGAGGCGTTCAGCGAGTGCCACAGGGCTCATTAATCTTGATTATTTCCCGTAATAGATAACTTCACAAATCAGCTATTATTCCTAATCACGCACATAAAGATAACGGACGGGTAATAGCTTCCTGCATGGCGAGACCAAAATAAAATTTCATTTAAAAATACATTTCTGTGAATCCCAGGGAAAGGTGTTTTTGGCCCTTCTTACAGGGGCGAGAAGATCTGGGGGAGCAACCAGCAAAAGAGAAGTTGATTGTCAAGGACTGGATTTGTAGACGACTTTGGGCCAGAGGAGACAGCAGAATCGCACAGTTCCAGTCCCTAGGAGAAATTTAACCCGAATACCCAAGAACAAATAGCGCAGGAATGTCAAGGCTACCTTGTAGCTGTGAAGTTAGCCCTTGGATTTCTGAATTTTTGCTGAGTTTAGTGAAATCATTTATGCTCATGGATATGTGGGTCCCTTCAGATACCAGCTCCAGAGGAGAACCAACACCAAAAAAAGGGTTCATAGGCGATGAGAGATGTGTTTCTTACATGTCTAGGTACCATGTGGGTGACCATCTGGTGTCAGACCTGAAAACTCCCAGCTCGTGGGCCAGGGGCAGCAACACGAACGTGGCGGAGTGCGGGAGAGCGCCGCCAGAGCGCCCAGGGGAAGGAAATCAGCACCCGGCTTCCCCTCCTAAATGACGCCTTTCTGAAGGAATCGAGATTGGCGTGGGAAATGGCCTGGTGATTATTCAGCCAGCCACACCTGTCCATCATCTCATTATCAAATGCCAGTGCGTTCCAGCAGGGCCTGGAATGAGATGCATCCCACTTACGATTGGATTAGAAACAACTGGCCTGTCACAACAACACAGAAACAGGGCTCATACGCATGCATTATATTTTATTTTCAAAAAAATTTTTAACGTCTTACTTTTTGAGAGGCAGAGACAGAGCACAAGCAGGGGAGGGGCAGAGAGAGAGAGGAAGACGCAGAATCCGAAGCAGGCTCCAGGCGCTAAGCTGTCAGCACAGAGCCCGATATGGGGCTCGAACCCATGAATGCCAAATCATGACCCGAGCCGAAGTCAGACGCTCAACCGACCAAGCCACCCAGGTGTCCCATGACGCACGCATTTTAAACCAACTGTGTTAGCAGACAGCGCTAGCAAAGTACGTTCCTTTCTAGACCTCTTCTGCAGGCACCTAAAGATGAAACTACTAGAAACTTTTCTTTTTATTTAAAGTGAGACAGTGCTGCCTTCCCAGAACTTGCAAAGGAGGACAGAAGGCCGTCATTCTGATGGCCTTGAACTTGATTTGGGCCTATTAATGTTAAGGTGAAAGAATTTCCAGACCACATGACTAAATATTTTTCCTGCCAATAAAGTCTACATTTCTTATATATTCTCAGCAATGACAGAAACACCAAATGGCCTTTATGTGCAGCACAGTGTGTTCGGCACTGGGGATCAAGAAGCGTCCAAGACGGGATCTGTGCTGTTAATGAAGTTGGCGGCACACAGAGGAGGAAAGATGCAGAACCAAATATCCATACAAGATGCTAGGCGGACACGCCAGAGTGAAGGTGATTAAGTGCCGGGGATGTTCAGGGAGGCAGAGCTGTGCATGAAAGAAAGGTGGACATATCCTCATGGTGGAGAGAAGAGACATTTGAGGCAGAGCAAGGCAAAGCCATGGATGAATCTTGGGCATCTCTGGAGAAGAGTGACTAATCCAATTGAGCTGCACCAGGCAGTGTAAAATGAGAGAGAAGGCGGGGCGTGTGAATTTCGCCCAGATGTTAGAGGACTTTGCATGCCGGATAAAGAGTTTGGACTTTTCTCTGTAGACACTGGAGGTCTTTGAAAGGCCAGTAGCAGGGGAATGACATGGTTAGGCCTGTGGTAAAGGTTAATTCAGCCATACGCAGAGTGGATCAGGGAGGCAGAGCACAGGAGTGGAGCCAACGTGTGCACTGCTGCTCGCCTACGCCCTTAAAATGACCATCTGCCTTAGCTGGGCGAATGGATATGCCAAGACCTGTGCCTTAGGCAGCAGGGGAGTCAGAGTTGGTGAATTTATTGGGTGTAGCAGTTACCTGGTGCTGCGTAACAAAGCATCCCCAACTTTGTGACATAAAACCGTGACCCCCATCAATATGGACTCTGTGGATCAGGAGGATGGACAAGGCATAGGGATGCTGGCTGTGTTTGTTCCTCAATGTCAAGGCCCCCACTGGCAAGATTCACATGACTGCCAGGGGCTCAGTGGGCTGAGGACTGGATTCATCAGCAGCTCCTTCACTTGCGTGTGTTTGTGTCAAAGATAAACAGTAACACCAGTTACTGTGGTCAGGGCGGAGTTTAATCGTCAGTGTACTGTTGCAGTAGAAAAGTCCAGTATGGACTGAACTCAACCTTGAATTGTATAGAGGTGACTGGAGTTTAAAAGGGAGATTGGTGGGGGGCAGGGGGTGGCACCTTGGTGGCTCGGTCACTTGAGTGTTTGACTTCGACTCCAGTCATGATCTCCTAGTTTGTGAGTTCAAGCCCCATGTCTGGCTTTGTGCTGACAGCACGGAACCTGCTTGGGATCCCCTCTCCCTCTCTCTGTCCTTCCTCTACACTTTCACTCTTCTTTCCCTATCTCTCTACCCCTCCCTCCCTACACTTTTGCGTGTTCTCTTCCTTTCTCAAAAGCAAATATTTAAAAAGTGAAAACTTATGGAAAGCTGGACAGAGGAGGGAGTGGTCCATGGACCCCTCTCGGGGGTTTGTTAACTGGTGCTTATGGAAGTTGGACTCCCACCCGCCCCAGAGTCTAGGAGAGAAAAACCCTTATCTTCAGGTGTTGGAAGAAACGGTCAGTTCTTTCAGCAGTGTTGAGTTTTCCCAGGCAGATTCTCTAAGGGGGAGCTGAGGTCATCTGGGATGGAGCTGTTAGAAACCGGGTTTGTGTTTCAGTCTTTCGAGGCCGGGTAAGGCCTAGCGGAGACGGGGCTCAGAGGAGAGAAACTTAGTCCCATGGCGTGTTTGGTTGGTTCGCTAAGAAGCCGGCAAAGCTGGAGTTGGTGACAGGCACACCCGCGGTCTCCGTGCTCCCTGCGCTGTCTTGTGCCAGGACTGCCAGGTTTTCAGCCAGAGCCCTTCTGCAGGGGGGCGTCCCCAGAGCCGGCGAGGGCCGCGCAGCCTTCTCTGACCCAGCCTCACCAGTCCAACAGCGCCACTTCCGCCATGTAACGCGGGTCACAAGAGAGTCCTTGAGACCAGCCCAGACTCTGGTGGCGGGGGGGAGTGGACTCCTCTTCTTGACGGCTTGGCAGTGGGGGGGGAGCAGGTGGGATGGGATGGTCATCGGAAGACAGTCTGAGGTCACTGTTACAGCAGCAAAGATGACTGCTCCAGTTTTGAACCCACGGAGTTTGAGGTGCCTCTGGGACTTTGGAGATGAAAGAGGTATTGTAACAGAAAATAGCAGATTTAGACCCCAGTCTAGAGAGAGCGCAGCGTTTCAAGGAGAGAGTATGTACCAGAGGAAGGTCAGGACAGTCATGTTCCTCCAGGCCCTACATTGGGAAGGGCAGGCTGAGGGGCCCCTGAGGGCAGGGGGCACGAGACGGGAGAATACGGCCATGGACGCTGAAGGAAGGATGAGTTTTAAAAAGGACGTGTACTTGGGGACCCAAGAAAAGTCCTTTTGGTGGCTGGTGGAGGCAGAAGCCAGACAGCAAAAGCTTGGCCGAGTCAGTCATTAGTGAGAAGAGGGAAGCCATCGGGAGTGGCCTATGGAGCGTGTGCCAGGAGTCAGGAGCCTGCAGGTGGCTAGAGACCTGGCCAGCTGGAGAGAAGGTTACCAGCTCTGTATCTGTTTAGAAGAATATAAATGGCGTTTTCTCTCCAGACTACATTGGAGACTACAGAGTAAATCACGTCTGATCTTGGATATCCCTCTTCCAAGAAAAAGTTCTCTCCCCACTTCCAATTAAAATTTGAAAGAATTTCTGTGTTTCTTCTATTAAATATAGTTAAAAAAGAAACATTGTGTGGTTTACAACGTTCAGACATTTCAGCAGACTCACCTGAGAGAACACCAAAAGATAGATTTGTGCTTCGGAAATGTGGGTAATGAAGTGATGGCATTATGATTATGAAAAATTAGAAGCGACCTAAGTATCCAGCTTAATGGAATATTTTAAAGCCACTTAAAATTAGAATAATAATCAGAAAAAAATGGCTGATCTTTATTTACTATTTTCTATTTGCCAGAACTTGGCTAAGGACATAAGTGATCTTGTAAAATTGCACAAATGGCTCCGTCCTCACTGATTTCTAGATGAAATTGACAAAATTTAAGTAAAAAAAATTGTGTATATGTGTGTGTGTATAAAAACTCTTAAAAATACAGGATGGAAACATACCAAAACACTAATGGTGTTTTCTTTTGTTGGCCAAAATTTCTGTAACGTCTTATTTTTTTTAATTGTATTTGTTTTTTACTTTCTAAGAGATTGTGAGTAGGGGCGAAGGGCAGAGAGAGAGAATCTCAAGCAGGGTCCACACTCAGCACAGAGCCCAGTGCGGGGCTCAGTCCCACGACTCTGGGATCATGACTTGCCCCAGAATCAAGAGTCGGATGGTTAGCCCACTGAGCCACCCAGGCGCCCCGTATGTGGTCATATTTTATTTTTAGAAAGATGGAATTGTTATATTCATTGTCTTTCCTTTGTAACCCTTAGTTAATGTAAGGTCACGTGTAGATTTTCAAGTATCTGTTATCTGCCTTACTCTCCTAAATCCCTACTGGAAAGGATGATTTCAAGGACAAAGGTATATAGCAGTAAGCCCACAGCACGAACGTATGGTTTGATTCTTGTCCCGCAAGATTCCTAAAGTAACGTGCTCCTGGTCCAGGACAGCTGGCCTCCCCCACCCCACACGTGCAGGTTACATCATTTTAAAAACAATTATTTTTAATGTTTGTTTATTTTTGAGGAGGAGAGAGACAGAGTGTGAGCAGGGAAGGGGCAGAGAGAGAGGGAGACACAGAATCCGAAGCAGGCTCCAGGCTCCGAGCTGTCAGCACAGAGCCCGATGCAGGGCTCAAACTCATGAACTGTGAGATCACGACCCAAGTCGAAGTCGGACACCGAACCGACTGAGCCCCCCAGGCGCCCCTAGGTTTCATCATTTGAACGGGCTGCTGTGGAGTCCCTTCACTTGAGGGCACGAAGCGAAATGGCTGGTGTCCCAGGAGATGGGGTGAGGCAGCCCCTGGGACCTGCACAGCCAGAGAACAGACGTTAGTGAGAAGCACGGCCTCCTTTGTCGAAGAGAATCAGCCTCTTCTGGTCTTGAGAGAACACTGACCCACATGCCCAGGACCTACGAGAAAGGAGGCCACGCACACGGGAGACAACTCCTCTGAGAAAATTAATATGCTCTGACTTTTTAAAAAATTCCCTTCCTGGCTTTTTTAAGTAACTAAACTGTACTTGTAAAGAATTAGGAAAATGTAGGTTCCTGCAGTTAAACGAGCATGTTCTCTGCCGATAGGGCAGCAACACAAGGAAAAGTCTAATCAAAGATGGACAAAAAAGTGCGTGTGTTTTTTTTTTTTAAGTTTTTTTATACCAGCCCAGTAGCTTCTGAATTCATTTTGTAAAATTTAACCTGTAGAAGAACCCATAGAAAAATGGAGACAGGTAAGATTAGAATTCTCCTCAGTGACTAAAAGTGACCTTCCTATCAGAATTGTCTGAAAAATCGTCAAATGTAACTCAATCAAGTAGCAAATGAACAGGTCAAAGATTTCTGTAACTCATCACCGAGGAAACCGGGCAGGCGGCCACTGAGGTGTGAGAGCATTTGAGGAACTGGTGTTTATAGGCATTTAGAAAAGAATATTAGAATAAAATGTGTGTAGTGTTGTATTTATTTTCGAGGGACTGCAGGCCAGGAGGCAGGGGCAGAGAGTGGGGGACCGAGGACCCGAAGTGGGCTCTGTGCTGACCGCAGACAGCCCGCTGTGGGGGTCAGACTCTTGAGCCACGAGAGCATGAGCTGAGCCGAAGTCTGACGCTCCCCGTACAGAACCATCCAGGTGCCCCTACAATTTCTTAATTGTATATAAAACTGATTAATGTCCAAGAAGATAATGAACCACACTTTGGGGTTCTCTTTTCAATCAAACGGGGATCTAGAAGTTGGCCTGTACCATCTGCTGAACTGCTAAACAGAAAAATCAGACACAGGCACGTTCTAGAGAATTTAAATAATCCCGGGATAGAACCATGAAATGTTGCCCAGTTTGATGCCATTAAGGACACTGTTTGCTACCCCACCTGTCTTATTTGCAACTTCAGGGTAACTTTCCTTACCACCACACAGCGTTCCAGGTTTGGTTTTTCCCTCTGTGTCTCAAAAAGTCGTAAAAATTTTAACACAACTTCCGGCTCCCTTCGCTGGAATGGTAATGGCGACCAGAACAGAGCCCAGCTCTTTCAGGAGGGTCTTGCGGCCCCCAGTTCGTTCCCTCGCTCCTTAAATTCAAGCCATGGCGTCTCAGACTCATAAACGAACACTCCAGCTCACAGCTGCGTGAGTAGCCGTCCACACACGCGACCCAGATAGCTTATTTTTAGCCATGTTTGAATTTGCAACCTCACTTTCCTTTGTGCTTCTCCGGTGCAGAGATGCGCTTCCGGGCGCTCTGGATGCTGCCCGCGGCCTTCCCTCCCTGCCAGTGCGTGCATCCTGGCTGGCATCGGTCTTAATTTCCTGATCTGTCAGGGAATTAACATGCCAATAGATGCAAAATGATGTGGTCACTTACGTGGTCTCCTCCAGGAGAGGAGGCTGCGTCTGTCGTCTGCTGGGTTTTGTGACAGGAGGAGGAGGTAATGTGCGGTCAGTCAGCTTGCGGGACGCTTGGCCTCTTTCCTTTTCCGAGGGTGCTGATCACATGGCAACAGTTGGGTGCTTGGGAATTAGTTAATGTGCACATTCCAGCGGCCTCTTCCCAGGATTGCAGCTGAGCCTTAAAAGTCCTGACAGGCAAAATTTTGTCACCGCGGGGTATCGCTGCCTTCTAGAAGGGGACTGCGACATTCCAGCTAGTTACCCATCTTAATTCATTTTGGTATTTAAAGTAAATACGTGCCGTGTAAACCAAGAAGGTAGAGGAGGAAGAGTATGAGAGACGCCGTCAGACTGGACATCACGGTGACATTGGCATGTCATCCACGCTTGTAAGCAAACTTGATGCTGGTGATAATCCGCATACACAGAACGACTGAGCAATTTGGAAGTCACTGGGGAGCAGCTGCTTTTTCCCTGCTGAATCCGCCAGGAAGTTCCTTTAGCTCGACCCACATTGTCCGTGGGGTCCCACCTTGCCACTCCTCCTCGGGCTCTGTTACAGCCAGCATCCCAGGGTGGCTCGGTAATAAGGTCAGCGTGTGCTAGAGTTATGATAGCTTCAGACCGCGTCGCTACCCCTCCGTCTAAATGAACTCTTCTGAGGTTGAGTCGGTGTTTTCCATCATTGTCACGGATAATTAGTGGCCGCTTACAGTTGGTTACAGTTCATTTCTGCTGATGGCATTATCCTGTCGACCACACAACAGCCACATGAGTTCTCAGAGACCGGATGTGTCCACATGGTAGGTTGGAAGCCATTCCGTGTTTCACGCCAGTGTGGGAAACTGCTTCTCGTGGATTCCAGTACTGTTCGTACAGATGTTTATGAAAATGTGTCTTTATGGCAGATTGACTTGCCAGAGACCGGACCGCCTGACCGAATTGAAGTGAGGGGCATTAACTTTACACGAAGTACGTAACAATGACAGGCACTGCGTGCTGGTAGAGAAATCTCAGAGTCTATGTTATTCTTCTAATGTGCCATCATTCAGGAGCGGAGCTTTGGAAAGAAGAGTGTGTCAGAAGCTGCCATGATGATGGAGACCCCAGTCACCGGCTCCGCGGTCCATTAATGGGCAAAAGCTGCATTGCTTTTAGAAACCACCTTGTCTGCCACTTCCTCATTCTTATTATAATGAACTTGGGAATGCTTAGTAGGTCAGGTGACTTGAAATGGTTGAATGTTTTCCAACCTTCTACCACTGAAGTGGTCCACAATAAAGCTTCCATAGCAACCAGCCTTTTCCTGCAAACATTTTCTCTGGAAGGGGAAAAGAGCCAATGCAAGCAAGCGCCATGCCTCCGTGTTAAATACATTTGATTTGTTTTTAAAGGGAAAAGAGTGTCTCAAGCTCTGTGGGAAAGGGCTGCCTGCAATGTGTCCATGCCACAGTGCCTGTCATTTGGTTTCTGAATCTTCACTAGAAGAATATGCCCCTGGCAGATAAATCTGAAACATCAAATAAACAGGTGTAAGACTTCTTGGTAGAAACTCCTAGAGGAGGGGTAGGGGTTGGAGGCCGGGGAAACATTTGGTTAGAATTCTAGTGCAAATCCTTGAAGGATGGACTTGCACTTGTTTTAATTGAACATCATTTTGGCCATTAATTAATGTGTCCGTTCTAATTTCCCAAAATGGCAAATAATGATGTGTGAAAACAGTATAATTGCATTTTGATATTTTTGGTAGAGTAATAACTCAATCCGATTTGCTTTTGATCTTGGAGGTTATTATTCCTCTCGGTCATTCATCCTTTTTAATTGTGTTTATGTTCATTTCCTGTTGGTATTTTTAATTACACACCGACATCAGCCCTGGCCCCGCTGCATCGCCCTGAGGTAGTTTGTGTGTGTGTGGGGGGGGGGGTATTTACAAAACTGAGGGTTTCTCCCTGCTTGTTAGCACAAAACTGGAGATTCTGCACTGTGAGTGAGGCACAGGCGTGCACACACAGGTACACACACACACACACACACACGGCAACTTATTCACCAGAGTTTGGGGCTTAATTAAAAAGAGAATCCTTGCCTTTTTTATTTTATTTATTTATTTTTTCGGTAGCAGCACACTGGCCGTCTGCTGCCTAGTTCCGGAATGCGTCCGTTGGACTGCAGCATGGCACCACGTCGCCGTCACGCTGTCTGTTGCCCGTGTGTCACTCTCGCGTTGGCCGATTTGCTCCATCGTGATGCTTTGCCTGCAGGCGGGAGGCGGCCAGGGACGTTTTCGTCCACGACCCACACAGGGTCGGGGCGGCTGGGACTTGCCAGAGGCTGTAAACCCCGACTTCCGTGCACATTTTAACTGTCCCAGGCGCTGTCCCTTGGAAACAGCCTCTCAGCTTGGGAAAAAGGCCTCCTTGCCTTTCAACTTGAAAAAGGAGGTGGTGGAAATTTTGTTGGGAGGCCAGAGAAAGAGAGTGACAGAGGCCGACGTGGGATGCGTCCCCAGTAGAAGCTGGGCTCCGGCATTCATCATGACGACCAGGGACTTTGAGATGAAATTCTTACAAGTGGGCGACCACCACTTAGGAGGAGAGGGGTGAAGCCCTTTGTGTAACTCTGTTTGTGAAAGAGGGTCTGTTATGTTAGCTGATTTTTAGAGCAAAACTACTTAAAAAAGGAAAAGAACAAGTCCCGTCTTCACAGTGCAGCACTTTGCCGTACGTGTTCTGTGTCGTCACAGAAATGTGCTTGGGAATCGGTGCCGAGTTTTTAGGTATTACTGGCCCCTTCTATCTCCTCCCGCCTTTGTGCTGACATCACATCTGATGTGCAGAGACAAGTAGCCTCACGTTGACCTGCATTTTCTTGAAAGGCAGGATACGCCCAGTGCAGAGAAGATGCATTTAGCTCTCCCTCCAAACAACTTGAGACTTAAATCATGTATTTCCGCGAGGTAATCTGTTAGAAGGGCTCTCTGGAAGAAGGCTTGTGTTCTGAATGGATTCTGCATTTAAAAATCTCCATTTTGTTCCTCCCTCCTCCTAATTACTTCTTCCTTTGTCTCACCTCTCATTCGCATTACTTTATCCTAAGAGAGGGCGTCTGGTTCCTTGTTTTCCCCTTTTCCAACCTTCATCCCTAGCAGTGGTAACTGTAATGTTGACTTAAGCTCATTTCCGTTTAAGGGGAACTGCATTGCCAAGGAAAAGAGGCTTGCTAATCGCTACATCTAATTACAAAGAAGAGTAAATCACTAAAAACAAATTAAGTATCTTAAATAAAATGGAAAACGAAAGCAGTTAACAATCTAGGAGGGAAAATGCTACCAGCGTCTCTCCAGTCTGTTTTCCTGCACTGATTGAAGGCAAGCCTGGGTTTGGAGGGCCGGCCAGCCTGGGGCTTTGGCAAAGCTTTTCTTCGTGGAACCCCTTTTCAGAGAATTGGACCAAAATGATTTAGAAGAAAAAAAAAATCTTAGGTATTAGCAATTCTGTTTTGTGAAACAGGAAATCACAGTTATCTCTTCCCGTTGGGCTCTGTGGACCTCACACACTTTTCCTTCTTAGGATGATGGAGGTGACTTTCAAATCACAGCAGCCCTGATTTAACTAAACTGGAAACTAATGAGAATTTTATACTTGACCTTAATCTGAAGAGGTCTGAAATAAGCTTATTACTAACCAAATCCTCCTTCTCCTCCTCGCATTTCTTTATACTAGTTCCTTATGCTTCCAAATGCACGCCAGTCTGCTCGATGTTAAAGCCAACAACGAAATGAAGTTTCTCATCACTGGTTCAAAGTATGTGGTCTGAGGAATACTGTTGTTCCTCTCAAAATTCTCTGGACCGAGTTTTATCTTGACGGTTTCCCTGTTTTTCTGTCTTCGTGCAATTTAGTGATTTATAACATTTCCCATTAATATCCCAACAAAAGTTGGGCTCACCTTCCCATTTGCATGGTCTGTGAGTCTTGTAATAAAAATCAAGAGAGCGAAGACAATTATTTTATTGAGCTGGTCATATAAGAAACTTACCTTTAAAAATGCTCATAGCTACGTATCCATCAAGTCATTCCATTTGCTTTGCGAAGGGCTCTCTGTCTACTCTTGATCTGTATGAAATAGGAAGGTTTTAAAGTAAATTTACAAATAGTTTAGGGGAAGAGATGGATGGGAAATGGAAATCTGGCCTGGGAAAATTTAAATACTCTTCTAAGACGACCTTCCTGTTTCTATTCCTCAACCTAGAAGCACTTGCCTCGTGCTCTGATAGGGTCCGCTCCACCCTAAGAATCCAGGTTCCCGGTGGGAACCAGGACATTTGAAGGGTCCAGTGTAACAATTCGGTCTTTAGGTCTCCGGCCACCTTCACTGTTGTCTTGGACCTTCAGCCTCCGTTCTCAGTCTGAATCTTTGCCTCTATTTGTTGTGACCAGTGCCGTCCTGTACTGTGCGTGACCTGCTCTTGCGTTCCTGCTCAGAGGGTCCTGCGGGGCACCTGAGTTTCCCTGAGGTGTTCTAACACTACGCTGATCTGCTGGGCTTCACCCCCCAACCGGTGATTCTGTCTCATCGTAGAGAAACTCTGCCGTCACAGCCACCTGTTAATCGAGGCCTGCCCAGATCGGCCCTCCTGAGGGGTCTTCTCTAGGCCCCAGCCTTCTGGAGAATGACCCATGTCACCTCCAAGCGCACGAAATTCTAACATGGCGAGTCACAGGGAGCCGGGCATTGTGCCTCCATGATTGTGCTTTCGTTGTTAAAGTCTGACACTGGTTGATCACTCAGCAGAGGTGATGAGGCCTTGCCAGCAAGTGACGTGTTGTCCCCAGATACTAACCAGGAAAGCAAACCCAGAATTCTTATTCAAGGAAAGGGAGTTGGTGAAGGCTTATTAGCGTTTTGCCTTTTGGAACAGTGAGCTGTCTTTTGTCTACCCGCATGTTGGATTGAGCTGACGAGCAGGGCTGGGCTAAAGAAGGTGGTGATGGAAGGCTCGTTGCTGTGGACGGAGACCGGCCCTCAGGAGCCATCGCCTTCTCCTTCTATGAAGGGTAAGGATCCAGTGTGCCCTTGGCTCTGGTTCAGCCGAGAGCAGTAACGCAGGTGCACAAGCCGTAGCAGTTCGGGGGGGCGCATCTGAGTCTCCCTTCTGCTCTGCTCCATTCGCCCCTGGGGGAGCAGAACCTGGATGTCCGCTCAAACCCCAGTGTGCTGGAGGGAGAGGAAGACGCTAGCCTTGGAAAAGGGGATTACAGAGGAAGGAGCACGTATGGGGGAGGAGAGAGGAAAAAACAGATAAGCAAGGGGAGGGAAAAGAGGGGGCGGCTCCCAAAATCATAGTCTGTCCTGTAGAGAGGAGACAGTTACCATGGACTCTCTCATATTTTAAAGACTGAAGACCAGGAATCCACGATACATAGCCACAGGTATAATGAGTGTACTGTGTTTCTCTGCGACAGTAATAAAGGCCCCACTTAGTAGTCTTTCCGATCTTTCTCTCTGTAGATGGGCTCTCCAGGCCTTCATCAGCGTGGTTAGTTTGGGGGCTGACAGGAGGCTGGTCGGACCAAGGCTGGATTCTGCCTACGGTGTTGGTGCCACCTGAGCAACCAGCCGGGGCTGAGAGCGGACGAGTAGCCCACCCACGCTTCGTGCGTCCCCCTGGTCTTGCGTGGGGCGGTGAAAGTTCGAGTACAATGTTGGAAGAGAATATGCAAAACCATGTGTGGTTTACAATGCTGGTAACAGAAATACAGATAGGGTTGTGCTGTCCAAAGCACAGGGATGCCTTCACGTGGAGATTTGGCCAGGGAATGAGGACTATGTTCTGGAGCGACATGACCCCCCTGTCCTACCAACCAACCCATGATTCGGGCCCGGCGGAGCTTGCAGGGAAGGAGCGGTCGGAAAATCGGGGGCTGTGTGACGTGTGACTTGAGGAGGAAATGAATGTACTCTCAGAATACCCTCACCTTTTTAATAGCAGCGTGTGGCATGGGCTCTTCTGCTCCTCAGTAAAAATGATTAATAGCCCCCATCCATCACATTGTACAGTACGGTACCTCCGAGTAGCAGAGAGCTTATAAAATAAACTTAGCAATAAGTCACAAAAACATTCGTATTTTTTAATAACATTTTTGAAGGAGAAAAATCTGTTTTTCAATAAATTCTGGCATGGCTTCCTTCCAGATCTTATTTCTCATTTAAAATTATCTTGGGGTCGATTTTTTCCCCCTCTTCATTGGTGCTTTACTAGGTTCCTGCCTAAGACAAACACATTTCAGAGGTGGATGAAAAAGATGACTAGCGCCTGTACACTCTTCTTCTATTTCCGCTTTTGGTTGGTAGTGATGGAATTAACACTGGTGTAATCAGTTAGATTTTACTGAAATTTTATAGGCACTGTGACTCATGATCAAGTAAAATGATGTCTCAGCTCAACACATTCCTATGTTATTACCCCCGTGTATTTGGCTTTCCTTCATGGAATATCTTCATTGCTGTGTAAACTATAGCCTTCATTATAAAGTGGTAGATGACTACCATCTTTAATGATAGAATTCTGACTTTAGTATGTGTTACCTAACTGTCCTGATTTGTTGGAAACTCCCAATTTCTACATTTTCAGAAGACAATTTGTATTTATAATGTGTAATTGCCCAGGACCAGCAAGGTAGAACTGTGGAATATCAGCTGAGGGTGATATTAATTGTAGAAACACGTCTCTCCCCTTTTCTACTCCTAGAACTCATTCTTTAGAAGTGACACAAGGCTGCTTTCATATAGGGCCAGATCAGAGTTCCTAATAAATATAGGTGGATTATACTATCTAGGAAATGGAAAAGGAACTTTTTTAGAAATCCATGAAATTCATTCTTGTACATGAAAGAAAAAAAGACACTCATCTTCCATTCTTCACCCCCCCACCCCAACCATGAGCTGAGCATTCAGGCTAAGTTCCTGAATATAATAACACACATGTTCCTGTTTATAAAGCAAGCCCAAGGTATTTTATATTATGGGACCTTAGAAGTAGAGAAAAGCTTGCTGGCGTTCACGTATGTCCAAACCCAACGAACATATAGCTCTGGAGATGCAGGAGAAGCTACCACCCCTCCTGTGTTTGCAGTACAGGAGGTTTCAGAAACCAGCCATCTGGTTTTCCTCCTGTGAAATGGAAAATCTCATTCAATGAAACAAAATCTACATGAAAATGTAGATGACAAAATGTCAAAATAGCAGGCCAGGAAGTTGGTTCTTCCCATAAGTACCTTGGTTTGCGAGCATAATCCTTTCCAGAAACATGCTTGTAATCCGAAGCACTCACGTATCAAAGTGAATTTCAAGAGCCATTGGCTCAGTTTTGATCACGTGATGTTCAGCATCGCGGACTACTGATACCGCTCATCTGTCAGGTTAAAATACATTAGAAATGTTTGCTCGTCTTGCAGAACGCTCGTAAAACAAGTTACTTGCAATCCAACATTTTACTGTACTTTGTTTCTGAATCTTGAGATTGAGAGGAGAAAAATCAATGGAATGTGGTAATGGATTGTATTGGGAGGGGGAGATTCAGAGAGAGGCCAGCGTGAGGGCCCAGGGTTTCTTGAAGACTTAGGTGAGTGACTCTGGTGGTGGAGCGGAGGGCCGGTCCCTGGGACGGAGCCAAGGCTGGAGGAAAATGATCAGGAGTGCCAGGTGTTACCTGTGTGGAGTGAGCTGTGCTACTTTGAGACATCCAAGTGAAGAGGTCATGTAGGGAGTTGGACGCACAGATCTGGATGACACGGGACAGGACAGGCTGCAGCCACAGATTGAGCCTGGTGGGTACACAGGTGTGATTTCAGTTCTGAGTGTAAATGAGGGCGTTTGACGACTCCTCAGCTGGTGAGAGGAAGGAGAGCCTGTACAGGAGACAGATAAGGAGCCCCGAGAAGGGAAATTCCAGAACCACATGCCCTGAAACTTAAGGCAGGAGAGCATCGCAAGGTCAGAGACTCTGACAACCTAGACCGTGAAACATATGGCTTTCGTGCTAATTCGGGTGTAGTCCAAACTCCCTTGTAGAAAATCAGCCGTGCTTTCTAAGCAGCAAGGATTTGCCCCTTCTGACTGGCTGGCTGGTGTATTTTCACCTCTCTGACACAACAGAAGAACTTTGAACCTCTCCCTACCCAGCACCGTCTCTGCCTTGCCTGGAATAATTCTGCTTTAATATCATCCTGTGGGGAATGTATCTAGTTTATTGCGCCATTCTTTGTGTCTTACATGGGATCATAATGGTCTTCCCTTTTGTTGACCATTTGGATAATGACGGGAAAATATCATTATTGCTGACGTTTCCAGGGTTAAAGCTGCTTCCTGGGAGAACACCTCAGACTCCCACAACGAAGTTAGAGTCCAGATTGAATACATGTATTTGTAAAAGTGTGTTTTCTTCCATATGGAAGCCGTGGCCCCTTTATTGAGCTAATTATAACGGTGGCGCTCTGGAGAGAGCCACGGGGGTGGGGAGAGCGTCCCTGTCTGTCCTGTTCACTGCAGAGGGGCTCCAGAGCGTCAGCGTGTGACACCCGCCATTGGACTCTAATCCAGTGGAATGCATTGCATAAGCAGAAATAAATTCACAAAAATAGCGATTGTTGTTTTCTTAAGCTTTTTGGTCCGTGATAAAAATAGACTTTCAATGGATTGCAAGCTACTTTCCCTAATATGCCAGTTTTAAAATCATCGATTGAAAGAAAAAGGCATTAACTGGGTGTTTTGGGGGCATGGGCTAAGAAAAAAAATAAAATATCTAAGCAATTCTCAGCTCCCAAAGTTTACTTTCCCTGTGTAAACAGTTTCTGCCCCGGCTGGATCTGGAACAAATGTATGTGCTATTGATTCTTGGGGAAATTAAACTCTGTCTTCCTGAGGCTTGTTTCATACTAAAGAGTCTCCGAGTCTAAAATACACGGGCTTCTGTTCTGGCGGCGGCGGCACACGGGGGCTGCGTGTTGGTCGGTGACGCTCTGGGCCCAGCTGTCCCCAGATGCCAAGTCCCACCACGTCTGTGGCTTTAAACATCACCCGCACGAGTGACATGCAAATCTGTATCTCAAGCCCCACTTTTTTTTCTTGAATTCCAATAATTTTCTGTTAGAAATCCTCCTATGTCCCGTAGGCTGCAGCATTCCACGTAAAACTCTGCTCCTAACTCCCCCTCTAATTTATTTGACCACAAAAGTCTTTTAAAAAGTGACCCACAGAGTGCGTCAGAATCCTGCTTAACCCCTTCTCCCCCGCTCGACCCCAGCTCACAGACCTCTCCGCCCTGTGTTTTCCTACTAAATGCATTTTAAAACTTAGCCCCTCCTCTTCACTCGTCAGACCCTCACTCCCTGGCTGCATTGCACTACTCTCTTCTGCCCACCCTCCCTGCCTCCAAATCGAAGTCACAGATTTTTCTAGAACCCGACTCCCAGCGTCTCGTCCCTTATTTGAATTTGTCCAGCACCTCCCGAGGCCTAGTGACTGCACTTTCAACTGCTTCGTGTTTCCAGAGGCTCCTCACGGAGTGGCTCTGACTTGCCTTTTTGGAACTTTCTAGTTAGCCATTTGTCTACGCTCTTTACCCAGCTGCACAAAACTGTTTATCAGTGTTTGAAAAGACGTCCGCCTTTCATCTTGGAGTTTCTATTCATCATTTCAGATTGGACTCCGATGAAGTGTTACCCGGACGGCTTCCTGTGCGTTCAGGGCTAGATTTTTCCCTTTTATCTGTTGTCATGAGACGTATACAGCCGAATACATTTTGGGGAACGTTTTAATATTATATAGAAGACCATATAGCCTAGTGCCTTTTAAAAGGCACACAGTTTTTAACGACATACACCTGAACTTGAAACCCAGTTTTACCATGGACTCTGACATTCCATTTGTTTGGCTTCTCTGAACCTCATTTTCCTCATCTGTACAATGGGGATCACAGCATGCACCTTTCTCACAGGGTCATCCTAATTACCTCTGTAAACTTGATAAAGCACTTGGCACATTAAACACTGTACATGGTACGTATTCTTCAAGATTCTCTTGAAGAGAGAATTCTCTTCAAGATCGTGGGTTCCAAAGTTGGTCCAATAAATATCCAATGAATAGATAACCAGTGGGTGAATGCACTCATGCATGTAGTTTGGCAGTCCCAGAGATCAGTGTAAAAACTGTTCTAAATTTTAGTGTTATTAGGATCAGAAGGATAGATTATTAGGTCTTCTTAAATTAGGTAAGCGAAATTGAATAACTCCTGTTTTCATTCTGCCAAGCACAACAAATACTAGGCACAAAGGACTACAGACCGACACCCAGGTTTTGCTCTTGGCCTTTTGTCGCCAGCCCTAATCTGTTATCTGTCAAGGGTGTTGACTGCTGTTCATATTACACCATGACTAGTAGACCATAAGTTACGTCAACGTATGCAATTCCATGCATTTGGAGGAAAGGATTTCTTAGAGTCCTATTCTAGTATTTCTAACTTACTTGCTTGCATTTTGCCATGTGATCTAAACTATTACAGTTTTCTTTCAGATCAAGTTCTGCAATCATGATATTAAAAAAGCTGCGTTTCACCTTTCAAGAAACACACATAAAATGTTCTGGTGTGGTTTACGTTGTGAACTTAATATATTTACCAGGAGTAGTGAAAAATACCCTTAATCTAAGAAAATAGTCCTTTACGTGCACTAAGAGAATCAGAGTCATTAGAAACAAGTTATAGTTCATTTTCTAATGCTCTTTGGAGTTGGTGTGGGAATCTTTAGGGGAAACCGTGGAACGTTCAGAACCTTAGCGTCCACGTGTGTAGTTGGTGTGTGGCCTGGCCCCGTGGGACGTGGCAGGCATTGGTGACTTGCTGAAGAATATGGGACGTGAGACCCTGGAGTAGAGCCACTTAGAGGTGTATGATCACCTTCTCTAAGGATCCACAGTCAAAGAATGAGAACCCTGGTCGACTAAGACACTCTGTCTTCTTTCCAATCCTATGATTTCGTGATTGGCTAAACGAAAACAGTGATCCAGACACACGTTTAGTTGGGTTACGTGATGGGAAACAAAAACTCTCTACAGTCCTGGTTGATCAAGACATCGCCACTTTCACTGGGTAAATATAAGTCATCCTTCTAGAGTCTACATGGGTGATGAAGGGTCAGAGTCCCGGAGCCGGACTGTCTGGGTTTGTATCTGGCTTCGCAGGTTTCCAGTTGTGACCTTGAATCAGTAGGTTCGCTTCCTGAGGTGGGGTTTCCTCATCAGTGAAGTGGAATAACGAAGGCCCTTCAAGGGGGTGTGGAGACCGTGTGCTGGGAAAACCGCAGTGGTTGCTGGCGCAGAGAACGTGCGTGACTGCTGCTGGCATCTTTCAGGGCGAGCCAGCCATGACGTCATCGGTCTCAGAAACACCCGTGACTCCTGAGCTTCTTCAGCCCCCGCCATTTTCTGACGTCCAGTTGTGTTTTCAGCTACCCACTCACTGCAGGGCGATGCTTAGCTTCCTTTTGGGACGCAGTTCCCCACCCTCTGGGGACCGTCTCTCTTGGCCCCGGCTCACGGGAAGCCTTCTCTTCTCACGTTCCCCGCGTCTCGCGCTCATTCCGCTCCCCACGCGGCCTTCTGCGCTTCTTCAGGAGCCCCGGGCGCACTTCGCCGTGGGGTCTGCTGCTCCCCACATCTCCACCCAGGTTGGAGGCCCCCTCACTTGACCTTAGATCGCTCGCTGTGATATTACAGTCCAGTTACACGCTGCTTTCTCCTTCTGGAGATTTCTTCATTGCTTTTACCATCACCTGATTCTACTATGCTGTGCACTTACAGGTGGTCTCTGACGGGACACAGATCAGAACAAAGCGTATGTAAGTTGTGCCTCAGCTGCTTTGATAGCGCGTTGCTGCTGGTACCAGGGCTTTCTATTTCAAAGAATTGACGTAAGGTCCTTGTCAAGCCCATATGTACACCTTATCACATATGCCCTGGTCATTTTAAGAAGATACGAGCTAGCCACTTTAACGACAGACTGAAGCAAAAAAAAAAAGATGTTTAAATTTGGTCATCTTGACACTGTGATATTAATCTTAAAGCATAAGCAACACTTTGATTTCTGTACAATGTTCATAATAGGGACAAGACCCAGCATCCTCAGTGCATTTGAAGGAAATGTATGAAGCAAGAATGAGAAAATAAAAATAATTTAAATAGTGACTGGTATATGAGCACAACAGTCATTGTTGGTGTGTTTGTCTTCTTGATGGAGCTGATACCTGAGCAGGAAACAGGGTCTGTAGTTAAATTTACCGCGAAGGGGGTGCTGCCCCTCACCCCCCCACAGCCCCAGGGAGCAGGATAGCCAGAGTGCAGGCGTCTTCTCCGTCTGGACTTGCTCTCACGTCCCTTCTGAAAGGTCATTCCGGAACCCCATCTGCTCGACTGTCTTCTAAACGCAGGAGAACTAGACCTCTTTGCTCTCCCTGCCCCATTTCCTCTGCTAATTCTGGTGCATTCCGGAGGGAGTAAAGCCCTGCCAGATGTCCCACTTGACACGGGCTTATGCTTGTTTGAAGCTAAGACTTACATCGTTTTCATTAGTGACCGCTCCGCTCCGGCACCCAGCTTCCTCTGTGGCCCCGGGCTGCAGAGCCGGCTGTCACGCCTGGCAGTGAGTCCCTGGGAGCATCACCAGTGCAGAGGTCCACGGGGCCAGGGCGGTGCACGGTGCGCGCTGGGGGTGCCCTTGGTGGGGCCTGTGCAGACCTGAGGGTGCGCACCTGCTGTAGGAAGGCGGCGCTAGCAGGCACACGGCCGTTGTCCTGCGTTTCTCCAGTGCTCCACATGGGCCACGTGTTGGGAGCTTAGGTAGCGGGGCTGTCAGAGGACTGGGGGAATCCCAGCCCACCCGCTCGTAGTTTGAACCTGCTAGTCTGTACTCAGTAAATACGTATTTGATTAAGGGGCTCCCAAGTGCCCGACTTCAGCTCAGGTCATGATCTCACAGTTGGTAAGCTCAAACCCGGCATTGGGCTCTATGCTGAGAGCTCAGAGACTGCTTGGGATTCTCTCTCTCTCCCCCTGTCTTTCTGCCCCTCCCCTCTTTCTCTCTCTCTAAAATAAATTTAAAATTTTTGGTTGATATCGAATGCCATGCTGTGTTTTGACCTCACGCGTATGCTGGAAGTTAACATCTCTTGCTTCTTTGATGAATCCTCGTTGAAAGTTTTTCAGGCCAGTGTTGTAGCTTCTTACTCCCTTGCTTCTGTCCACATTGCAGTTTTCAAGAGAAGCAGTCAAGTCACCCTCCAGCCAGTCTCCCCCGTCCCTGCCCCGCCCCTTCCGGTTCTTCGCCCCGCCCCATTCACGTGTCCAGAGGTGGTTGATAGAATCCTTCTCCATTCTCGGTGCTCAGCACATCACCCTCATCACGCCCCTCCCTCCCCTCCCTCCTCAGCTTCTGTCCCCATGCCTATGCCCTTCAGAGGTCCCTGGTGTCATGTGGTTAGTGTTGCTTTAGGTACATACGTGTCCTTGGAAAACACATACTTGCATGAATGAATTTTATAAGCTACAAAAACGATATTCTAGATTCTGGTTCTTCCCCCCACCCCCCAAGTCAGCACCACTTTTCAAGCTGCCCCATTGCTGGGTGTGCATCTCGCTGCGTCCCTGTGGCTGCGGCATGGCGCACCGTCGCAGGAATCCTCCACGTTTTATTCGCTTCCGCTTCCCTAGTAGTGTCCCCTTGGCAGCCTCCAGTTCCTGGGTCTTCAGGGACAGCGCCGGGGCGCACGACCACGTCTCCTCCCGGTTCGGTGGGAGAGCCTGAGTGGGGCACAGAGGTCACCGTCCAGAGCGGCAGAGCCAGCCGTCCTCCCATGGCTGTGTCCCTGAGTCGCCACATGGCTCTGACTGTGCAGTTCTAACCTGCTGCTGGCTGCGGCCTGGTCATTTAAACTTGCATCTCTCCGATTACGAGAGAGCTTGAATTTCTCTTTATATTCTTTGCCATTTGGGCTTTTCCTTCTCTGAATTGCCTGTTCTGTATTTTATGTAAATTTTCCATGTTTTTTTGTCCCCCCCTGGGGCCCTCCTGTGTAGTCTACACATCCATCCTTTCTCTGTTTTTAGAGATGGCCAGTATCCTCTGTCAATTTTGTCTGGCATCTTTGGCGGAAGGCAGGGCCATCGGTGTAGTCCTGTGTGACTTAGAAAAAAGTCCTGCCCAAGACCCTTTTTCATCCCCAGTTGTCAAGAATCCTTTCCAGTAGCTATTTCTGGTGGGTTCACGGCTATGCTTCACATCTAGACCTTTCTGGCATTTGGAGTGGGGGCGTCTGGGGAATTCGCTTTGACGCTGGTGAGCTATTGATCCAACATTTTCTCTCTGTAGAAAGCTAGATAACCCATTTCTTTGCCACTGATTGCTGTTGCTCATAGAACAAGTTGCCACACACACATGGATCGCGGGTGGGACCCTGATTCCGTTTCTAGAACAGCAGACACGCTTGGGCTTTCGAGTGTTAGGGACTCCTGGACCGTCACACCACCCCCCGTTTATGGACTCGAGTGTCCGTCCAGAATTTGTACAGCTGTGAAGGCGCCTTTAAAGGTGCTTCACGCTCTCACCTTTATACGAAGAGTCTGAAACGTAGAGTAACACGCGGGCATGTGGCAGGTGCAGAGCTGTGACTCGGGTGTGCCTTGGAGCCGTGCATGTTCTCGGAACTACCCCAGGCTCCCTCCCTCTTCAGGGCCAACGCAGGGTGGTTTTCGGCCTCACTTTCTACTTCAGCCTGTGAAGTTTCTAGGGATTGTATTTAGTGATCAGTTTTTTGTTTTTTGTTTTGCTCTTTACGCCTATTATTTTTCATAACTACTGGTGCCGACGTGTGGTATTTTTCTATTCTGTCCTTTTTTTCTCCCTCCCTCCCTTTTTCCCCAGCAAAGGTGAGCTATTGGTACAAGTCTAGGAAGCACGTGGGAGTCCAGGCAGGCTAGAGAGAAAAGATGACATGATTGTCATCTGGATGTCTTGTATTTTAATATATGTCTCAGAAAAATTAACCTGTTATTCCTTCCCTGATGCGGTGTCTTTAGAGACATTACAAAAATCTGTTTCTCCACATGAGAAATAGAGAAAGAGACTGTCTCTCACTCACTGAGTGGAACAGGAAAAAATGCTGTGGAACAGAATGATGTCTTAAGCCACTCTCCCTCTTGCATTTTGCCCCATCTTTTGGGACGCTCCTGCATCACTGCTTGGCTTGGTCTAGACACTGGAGGTTTAAATACGTTGGTTCACAAAGTGGAAGCAGAAGAACTTCGATCAGAGGTAGCGTCCTGAGGCAGAGCATCAGAGACGAGAGAGTGAAAGACGGCGGCCTGGTCCCTTCGGCCTGTGGTTTGCTGAGGGGGTGGGGGTGGCCGCCAGGGTCATCTGGAAGAGGCTGCCTCAGAGGCACAGCAGCATGGGGCCCCTTCTTCTAGAAAAGCAGAGTAAAACGTGCCAAAGGGAGAGCCTCCTTCAGCGTGCAAGGCTGACCTTCAGCAAGGGTTTGGCCCCCGGGGCCGTGACTAAGACAACACAGGGCACCACGTGTTCAAAGCTGCACAGCTCCGTGGATGCATAGCCGGCCGTGTTGGGGGTGTCAGAAGGTACCCACGCGATGGAGCACGCGGTTAGGACAGGCTCTTGAGCCGCTCCTGTCTTGTCTGCCCCTGCGGTGGGAGCTGACTTCTGCAGGGGATTGGAACTCCTTTGATGAAAGAGTCATCTAGGGCATTACGGCCTTTTTTCACTCTGGGGCTCCGGATGGTAATCATCTTGCTGTGCGCCGTGCTACTTATTTGGTGAATTTCTCTGTCAACCAAGCAGGAAGTACAGAACCGCTTGCCCATCTACCAGGTAGGTCCTCTAGTGAGCTCTAGAAAGAGAACCGCCACAGAGACGAGATGCAGCGTCTTGATGCTTTTGTGAATGATGAATGTTCGTCAGCATAGTTGGGACGGAGTCCTAAGAAGAATAAACTCGGTTCTGCCCTGATCCACATTGAGCGCAGTCTCCCTCACAAACTAAGAAGTGTTCCTCTTCCCGCAAAGCCTAACAGCGTTGGAGAGGAAGGCTAATTTCAATTATAAAGAGGATTTGTTTTTCTTTTACTTTAAATGGGAAACTGTTCTTGGCCTCCAGACTGAAGAGGATTGTAAGTGCTTGTCTGTTGGATGTGAAAGCATTCTCTCTCTCACGAGCAGCTTGCCCTCATGTCATAGAGGTTATGGACGAAAACTGATTGAACCCGTATGAATGAGTCTTCCTCTGCTGGCGTCCGGCGTGCGGACAAAATGCCCTGAGTTTCTGGTGGATTCGTCGAGACTCGGTGTGTTTCCACAAGCAGTTTGAGAACAAATCAATACTTCAAACAGTAATACATTTTGGGGGAAAAACTTCTCATATAAAGCAGAAGCTGCATCTTTATGAGTTTGGTTGACTTATAATAATCAGATATTTTGGGTAGGAGACCGGTTCTCTGACAGTAGTTCTTACAGCCTGTGGGATAGACCTGGTTTCTGTAAAGCAAACACGCTCAGTACTTTGAGGATTCCCCAGGGCAGCCCTTTTCTTTAGACCTACTTGTTTATTTGTTAGGTGCATTTTTGGCTTTCAAGGGGACTTTTCATATTTATACCTTCAAACACACACGGACTATAATAGAATTTTGAAAATGTCCTGCATAAGTACAGATTCTGAGCTGATGATCTGCTCCATACCACATTTTTATTGGACGTTAATGTCTTTTCTTTTCTTTTTATTTTTTAAATGTTTATTTACTTTTTGAGAGAAAGAAAGAGACAGAACACAGCTGAGCTGTCAGCACAGAGCCCGTAGTGGGACTTAAACTCAAGAACGATGAGATCATGACCTGAGCCAAAGTCGGACACTTAACCTACTGAGCCACGAGGTGCCTGCACGTTAATGTCTTTTCCAGAAAATCTTGATTCCTGGGCTCCTCCATGTTGCCGTTCATCTCAGCCACGGGGGTCATAATCCTGTTAGTTTCTTCGAGTTCTAACTCAGGACGTGGAAAGCATTTACCAAGGATTGGGAACTAGGGATGCAAACAAAAGTTGAGGTTATGGGTAACTCTATTTTAGAAAGAGAATAAGAAAGTACAGAGGTTGAAGAAGGATAAGATCAGATTGATCTAATGAAGTATGTATGTGCGTATCCCTAACTCTGATTTTACACACACACACATACACACACACACACACAACCCTTTCCCCCCGCCGAGGGACTAGAGCTTTTGGTTGAAGTGCTACTGATTCCTCAGTTTTCCAGCTGGATAACGGAAGTGTACAGTTCAAAATGGACTATGCTTCTGGCCTGATTCCTCAGTTTTCCAGCTGGATAACGGAAGTGTACAGTTCAAAATGGACTATGCTTCTGGCTTGTGATTGTTGTTCTGTATATTTTTACCAGTGAAGGAAGAAGTACATGTGGTGGATAGCCAGAGAAATGCCTTTATGTTTATCTAAGGAGAAGGAATTCAAGCGGCAATAAAGGGACAAGAAGACTTACTAAGGGGAAAGCACTAGTAATAATCAGTTCTAACGGAGGCATCTGCGAGGCAAGAGGAGTTCAGTCAACAGAAATGACTTAGAGACAAAGATATGGCAAGTGAAATGAAATGATGGAGGGTAGTTTTGAAACTGAGACTTAATAAGTAAGAGCGCTGTGTTTTCACCCATGGAGCCTGTAGCTGAAGGCTGTGTCCCGACTTCAGAAACACCTTATTGTCTTACCACTAGTATTTGGAAAGCCAGTGAACAGGGAAATGCAATTTTCAATTGCTCGGCGAATCAATATCTTCTTATTTTAAAATATAGATGGCTTTACCTTGCATTCTAACCTGGAGACCTTGGTGATTCTTGTCAAGGTAACACAAGCAGTTCATTCTTGGGAAATGTTTCCAAATGGAAAATTCAAGATTCTTTTCTGCTCACTGTTAAAATGGCTTGTGTAGGTGTTTTTAAAATTCATTGAGAATACCATCATCAGCCTCATCATTACTGTTAATATAATTATCATCACCGCTAGATGGGGCATGGGGAATTGGGGGCACTGAATATTAGAGGATTCATGCTCCTGTATGCTAGCACTAATTGGCTGGTAAGGGAATATAGAAATGTATCCGAAGGTGGACGGGGGATGGTAACATTCGATGGACTTTTCTCGTTAATTAAACTTATGCTAAAGACAGAGTGGTGGGGATAGCCGTGGCGGGGAGGCGGTCTTCCGTATGTGCACCTGCACGCACGCACGGCATCCGGAGGCAGGGAGAGGGTGTTCACTCGTCGTAGGTGTCCTGTCGCAGACGCACATGTTGTTTTAATCAGAGCTGGGAAGGGCCTCTGCCGTCCGGGCAGGGCTGGATTCTTGGAAGTCCTTGCGAAACATGTCTTCACCTAGGTCCCTGTGTGCAGACTTGTCCCAGTTGGGGTCTTGCCTTGTCCCCCACCCTCCATGCAGCCAGCCCGGGACCATAAAGGAAATCACGGTTCTGGACTTGTCACGTGTCATGTTCAGAACCATCACGTTGATTTCCTTCTCCTTCTGGTGATTTTAACAGACTTCAGGGAGTTTCTCCTGTCAGAGAATGCGCTGGCTTCTGGTTTCATGTGTCACATCTTGAGTCTGGCATCCTCTAGACTAAAAATATAAGTGGAAGGAATTATAGATGGTTCAATTAAAATAGTAATTGGGCAAAAACAGCTCATAACAAATCCAATTCTGGGAAATGCTTCTATGCTTTGATTATTATGTTCCTCCCTATTTCTCCTGCTTCATTTTTTTTAACATGATATAATAGCTCAATTAAAGATGCTCCATGTCTCATTTGTCTTTCTAATCCTAGTGCCTAGCAGAGGGCCTGGTGCACGGAGCATACTGAGAGGAAAAATGAGAAGTGATAGTGAATAATGATCAAAAAGGCCTCTAGAAAGGTTTTGAATACAAAAATAATAACTTCTTAATATCCACAGCATTAGAGGCCAATAGTATCTATGTAAAATGCCAGGGTAAAACAGATGTGAAGGGGTGTCAGTGAGAAAAAACTGACAGTATCAGGAAATATACAGTATGTTGAGGAGAACTTGATCGTTATAGATGTTACATCAAATTTTTTGATACCGCCAAATTTGGATTTGTCATAAGTCACTCACGGCTATTTAAAACTAGCAAACAAGGCCACTTAGTTCTACTCTGTCGTAATCATGGGTGGGATTTCCCTGCAATCGAACACTGATCTTTGTGTGAGCTTAAGTAAGTGGATGGTGGGGGTGGGTTTTGAGAAGAAAAGGTTCTTACTAAGTGATTGTCTAGGTGTCACGGGTTGGCAAAGGCCCTTTAATGCTCTTGACCCGAGAAACGTAAGGGTATTCCTGCCATCTTAGACCTCACAGAAGTGTGTCTGCTCTGGAAAGACTATCCTCTTCTAAGCATCTATAGCAGAAAGTGCAGTCATTGTAGAAGCATGTAATTATAAGCACTGACTGGCCAAAACATACAACCAACACATCAGAATTACATTTTGTTAGGTCCTCAGTTCAATAGGTAAATAACCTTATGTATTTCTGTCCAGTTCGTATCAGCACTGAGTTCCTAACATGTAGTGTAGAGTGTCCGGCACGTATTGAGGGCTTAATAAACGTTTTCGGATGGGTGAATCCACATTACGCACCTAGAGACTAAAGGTGGTTCGACGTAAATGTGTGGTGATCTGCGTATTCCTGAGTGTCCGATATGCAGATTAGCCACTTGAATCTAGAGGTCATTTAGGTAGAGCACTGAGATGCGCATACACACAAATTCATGGTCTTTCAGCTTCATTGTGGTTGGTCACGTTAATTCCAATAGACTCCTAAGCCACGTGCTCACAGACTGTTAATGGTTTAAAAGGATGGGTGTCTTTATCAGCTCTTACATCCAGCCCAAAAGCTTTATAGAACCTGAAACCCCAGGCATTTAACCAATTTTTGTTGGGTTGTTGCAAAGGGGAAGGGAAGAACGTACTGGGTCATTAAGAATCCTTGCCCTTTCTCGTCTGGCCAAGAAAGGGCTTGCTTGTAGTAGGAGGGAGTTGCATTCATGAGTCATAGGGATCTATTATCCATATCTGCTGAAGGGCTGTCAGATACGAAGTAAATTTAGAGACCTACTTGTCCCTTTAGCTATTTATCACTGTTGATTGGCTCTGGTGGCAGGCAGCAGGATTTTTAGAGAAGCAAATGATATGGAATTTCTTCACGTGCAGAACATTAGCTGATGCCATTACTCAGAGCGACTCAAAAAGCCCCAGCTGACACTTGACTGAGCTGCAGAGGAAAAACAATAGCCCTAAGAAACAAAATACTGCCACGTGTGATGAAAATATACGTAGATTCAAGTTACTCATCACCATTGTTAATCCAGTTTGGTGCCTGCTGGTTGTCAGGGGTATGAAAAATGGAATTTTCCCAGGAATCGATTTTGTGAATGTGTCTTCACCCTATCGTAGAGTGAAAAACTGGTTGCTGTTTCACATCGTATACCGCTCTCCTTTGAAACCTACCTGACATTTACGCTTTGACAACCGTCACGTGAAGACTAAGCCGGCAGGACCCTCCTCCCCTGTAGCAGCCTGCATGGTGCTAGGTGGCCCTGGTTTTCGAATGATAAATCCAGGAAAATAGTGAATGACGGTTAAAATACCCATAACCCTGTGGGCTGCTGTTAGCAATGTCGGAGGTAAACCCCTTTCGATACTATAAATGAACGCATCTGAATCGCTTCTCTGCAAGACCTCTCGACCACAGAAGGTTACAGATAATCCTTCAGAAGATCAAAAGACCAAGACCTGTGCAGTTTTACCTAGCAGGAAATGGCCGGGTGTTATCCAAAGAGATCATTTCCAGCGCTCTAGGTCTGACGTAGTTTCTGAGACTGAATGGTGTTTAAGATGCAGAGATTTCGCTGGTGAATCTGATAGGCTCCTTCCACATGAAGTCCTTTTATTCGTGGTATGCTGTGCACAGGAGACCTCCGAGACCTCCGAGGCTTCGGGCTTACCCAGCCTGACGGGCGGGGCTGCACGCCTCTAGCCAGGAGGTCCTTGTGTTCCAGGGAGCCCTGGTGACCACTGGCGCGGAACGGGTTTCTTTCTTGGATCAACCAGTGTAATTGTCTGGTAAATCCGTCCTTGGTTAACCAGGCTGTTGAGAGAAGAGGGACCCTCATGAGCCTAAGGAAATTGGTCAGATGTCAAGTCGTGAGAACAAACTGATGGTTACCAGAGGGGAGGTGGGGGTGGGTTAACTGAGTGGTGGGGATTAAGGGGCAAACTTGTTGTGGGGCGTCTGGGCGGCTCAGCTGGTTAAGCGTCTGCCTTCAGCTCAGGTTATGACCTCATGGTTTATGAGTTTGAGCCCCACATTGGGCTCTGCACTGACAGTCCAAAGCCTGCTTGGGATCCTCCCTCCCTCGCTCCCTCCCTCCCTCCCTCCCACGTTGGGCTCTGCACTGACAGTCCAAAGCCTGCTTGGGATCCTCCCTCCCTCCCTCCCTCCCTCCCTCCCTCCCTCCCTCTCTCTCTCTGCTTCTACCCCAGTTGTGTGCTCTTTCTCTCTCAAAAATAAATAAACTTTATTTTTTTTTTAAAAAGGCACTTGTTATGATGAGCACTGGTGTTTGGAGTGTTAAATTACTATGTTGCACACCTGAAACTAATGGTACACTGTATATATATTTCTTAAATTTTTAATGTTTATTTTTGAAAGAGGGAGGGAGAGAGAGAGTGAGCTGCATGAGCAGGAGAAGGGCAGAGAAAGAGGAAGACACAGAATCTGAAGCAGGCTCCAGGCTCTGAGCTGTCAGCACAGAACCCGATGTGGGGCTTGAACCCATGAACGGTGAGATCATGACCTGAGCTGAAGACAGAGCTTAACCAATTGAGGCACCAAGGCACCCCTATACTCTGTATAGTAACTGGAATTCAAATTAAAAACTTTAAAAAAAATAAACAAATTTTTCGTAAAAAAATTGAACTCTACTTGTAAAAAAAAAAAAAAACCATCTTTTAAAGAGAGGCAATGAGGAAAGAGGCCCTCTGTTCCTGGAGGTTCTGGAATTGCCTTTATTTTAAATATAAGGAAATTCATGTACTTCATGGTGAAAAACTGAAAGCTTTCCTGTAAGATCAGGAACAAGGCAAAAAATGTTCATACTCGCCACTTTTATTCAACATAATATTGGAGGACCTAGCTGTAGCAATCAGACAAGAAAAATAAAAGGCATCCAAATTGGTAAGGAAAAAGTAAAATTGTCACTTTATGGATGACATGATACTATGAATGGAAAATTCTAAAGACTCCACCAAAAACTATTAGAACTAGTCATGAATTCAGTAAATTTAAAGGTTACAAAATTGTGTTTCTGTACCCTAAAACTGAAGTAGCTAGAAGAGAAATTAAGAAAACAATCCCATTTATACCATAAAGAGCAGATACCTAAGAATAAATTTAACCAGGGAGGGGAAAGACGTGTACTCTGAAAACCATGAGACATTGATGAAATAGATCAAAGGCAACACAAACAGATGGAAAGATACACCATGCTCATGGATTGGAAGATTTAATATTGTTAAAATGTCTATACTGCCCAAAACAATCTTCACATTCCGTGCAATCACTATCAAAATACCAGTAGTATTTTTCAAAGAGCTAGAATAACAAGTCCTAAAATTTTTATGAAACCACAAAGACCCGAAATAGTCAAAGCAGTCTTGAGAAAGAACAAAGCTGGAGGTATCAAATCCCAGGTTTCAAGAAATATTACAAGGCTTAGTAATCAAACCAGCATGGTATTGGCACAAAAACTAGATGTATAGATCAACAGAACTGAATAGACAGTCCGGAAGTAAACCCACACCTATATGGTCAATTAATCTATGACAGAGGAGGCAAGAATATACAACTGAGAAAAAAAATCATCTATTCAATAAATGGTTCTGGGAAAACTGCACCCACTTTCTTACACCATGTGGAAAAATAAATTCAAAATGAATTAAAGATCTAAATGTGAGACATGAAACCATAAAACTCCTAAAAGAAAACATAGGCAGCAATCTCTTGGACATTGACCTTTGATGTGTCTCCTCAAGCAAGGAAAACAAAAGCAAAAATAAACTCTTGGAATGACACAAAAATAAAAAGCTGGTACACAGTGAAGGAAATGATCAACAAAATGACAAAACACCCTACTAAATGGGAGAAGATATTGGCAAATGATATATCAGCTAGGAGAGTTAATATGCAAAATATATAAAGAATTTCTACAGCTCAACATTGAAAAACCCCAAATAATCCAATTAAAAAATAGAAGACCTGAATAGACCTTTTTCCAAAAAAGACCTACAGATGGCCAATAGACACCTGAAAAGACACTCAGGATCACTAATTATCAGGGAAATACAAATCAAAACCACAGTGAGATATTACCTCCCACCAAGTCAGAAATGGCTCGTATCAAAAAGACCAGAAACAGGTGTTGAGAATATGGAGAACAGGGAACCCTACTTACCAATTTAAATTTACCTAAATGTCCATCATCAAATGAATGGATAGAGATTTGGCATGTGTATTCAAACACACACACATCTTAGGAAACATGACTCAGCCATTAAAAAAAGGGAGGTACTTTGCCATCTGTGACAATGTGGATGGACTCAGAGGGTATTATGGTAAGTGAAATAAGTCAGGCAGAGAAAGATGAATACCATACGATGTCATTTATATGTGGAATCAAAAAAATAAAACCCTAAACTAAATAATTAACTCATAAATGCAGAAAAAAAACTCATGGTTGCCAACAGGGGAGATTGGGAAGGGTATGGGCAAAATAGGTGAAGGGGGAATTAAGAGATACAAACTTCTAGTTACAAAATGAGTAAATCACAGAGATAAGAGGTACAGGATAGAGAATATAGTCAATAATATTGTAATAAAGTATGGAGACAGGTGGTAGCTACACTTATTGTGGTGAGCATGGAGTATTGTATAGAATTGTCAAATCACTAGGTTTTACCAAAAAACAGAAAACACCAAAAAACCAAACTAGTCAGCCACAGAGAGTTGAATAATTTTCCTAGGATCACACAGCTAATTGTGGTGGAATTTGGGTTTGAATCTGGGTGATCTGGCTCATGACGCCATGCTCGACACCCCCCCCTTCTGCATCCGCCCAGAAATTCAAGCCATGATTTGTAAACCACACCCACAACCAGTGATCGCTCCTCTCACCTCCTGTATTTTACCCCTTTGGATCCTGTCTCTCCACTTGCATCATTGATAAAGACCATTAAGACCGTTAAGAGCTATTGTTGAGCAGGAAGTGTGCTAATTTCGAAGACCTTGAGTTCTGACATGGATGACCTGTTGTGTGGCTTGAGCCACCATTATGAATCACTTTCAGTGCCAAATCAGTAGAATGATCTAAATCCTGTCGCTATCACAAAAGCCAGTGTTGTATACAACATAAAGTGCCGTAGAAATGTAGAAATGGGTGAGGCATCATTGAAAAAGACCAGTGATTTTCTGATGTTGAGAAGTCCCCAAAGGGCCCCACTCTCTTGCCGTGGCTCCAGCTTACCTGTTGCTCTGCACTCTGGAGGTCGCCTCTAGACCTGGGTCTCACTGGAGGTCATGCTGGACGACCTATGGGAGGCTTGTGTGAGACTGTTTACTATTTATGTTAGAAACAAAGACTGCAGATATGATGGTGTCGGGACATGAACATGATTCCTAGAACGAGGTCTCCACTCTAGGTGATAAACAGTACATTTGCCCAGATATTTGTAAAATCTCTGACTCTCCAGAGAAGATACCTTTGACCCCAGGTGATGTGATATTGAACTTCCAAAGCATCAGGCTTAGGTTGAGTGGAATTCATCTTAGCTTCTCGTTCTGATCTTGTACGAGCTAAGTCATGCGTGCACAACATGATAGGCCATGTCACGCCGCACAGCCTTTTTCTCCGCTGTCCTCTTAGACCCTTTTTTTTTTTATAAGACAGAATGTATTCAAAGCATTCTCCCTTAAAAGGCATTTTGCTCTAATGGCTGTGTAGAAATGTTTACTCTCTGTGTCTATGTTTTTAAAAAACAAAAGGGTAATCAGAAGCATTTAATTGTGTTAGATGCTCCACAAATAGTAATTAAAAGCTTTTTTTTTTCAGTTTTGCAGAAGTATAAGCATGTCTTTGAATTAAATAAGTTCCTCTGTCAGGCCTGATTTGCACAGAGAAAGGTGATCTGTTTTAGGAGCGCCGGAACTCAGGGCTCCTAGCCCAGCTGAGGGACCAGGAAACCCCAGTTAAGTGTGTGTTTCTTCCCCGTCCCTGTTCTCCGCAGTCCTAACCCAACATGCAGAGTAGTGATTTCAGAATGTCACATCCTCTTGTTTCTGGTTTTCATCATAAGGGGGGTGCTCAGAAACCTTGTATCCCCCACAGCTCTGAATACAGTACTCAAGGGTAAGGTACTCGTGTTAAAAGGTTAGTTAGAATATTCCGTATGTGGTTCAGAGCGTCCCCGTTTCCTGGAAAATTGAGGCACTGCAGCCTCGCATTTGGCCCAAGGTTATCTAGCTAGTCTGCGGAGAAGCTGACGTTACTAATTTTTGGATTCTTGGCTTTTGGTGTTCCCGAAAATTCTGCCACCTCACATTGGGATGTCCATGAAAAACGTGAAGCCGAGCATGCGCCCCAGCTCACATCCTCTTCAAGGAGGAGCAGATCAAAAGCCTGTAGCGGCTTTTTTTTTTTTTTTAACAGCTCAGGAGTCACTTCTCTTGTCCTTGAAGCATTTGAACAGGAGACGAGGAGGTCCGCAAACCCCGGCTCTATTTTGGTCCTGACCAGTGACTGGTGGTGTGACCTTTCTCAAGTCACTTAACTCCCGTGTCACTGTCTGCAGATGAGGATGGAAGTGCCCTGGGCCCCTGCCTGTCTTAGAGGGTGACTTCCTAAGGAAGGGTGAGCAGAGGCGCCCGGCGGGGTGCGGCTGAAGGCACTCTGCTGAGCCGCTCTCCATCCGGGTGACCAGATGCATAAACGAAGCTGAAGCTTAGATGGAGACTAATCGTCTTTCAAGAAGAACACACACCAGAAAGGCAGTGTAACCTTGACACCTGTCTCCCTGTATTAACAACGGTCCAGAGGTATAATTTTTCCCCCGAAACTTTAGATTTCTTCTGTAAACTGAAACAGATCAATTTAAGACGATTTGATAAAATAGAGCGGTAAATTGAGCTCGTGGAATTCAGTAGATGGGCTTCCTAAAAATTCAGATTTCACTTGACCATCCTCCATATTTCTGGAGCAGTCAGTGTCAACCATCTCAGAGAAAGCTAGAAAAATGCCTGTGACTCAGGACAGAAAACATAACTTTTCATGACAGCATGTGACAAGCACTCTCCTGGACCTTCCGTAGCATTTAAAATAATGAAGAGAAAAAAATTCAATTGCAACATGAATCAAATTTATGGTTCCCTCTAACATAGTCTATTAATTATGCTATCAATTCCAGGAGAAATATCTTCTTCAGAAATGTGTTTGCACTGTAAACCTTCAGTTTCTTTTTATTGACAAAGTTAATATTTTAATATTTAAAAACCTTTTATAAATTATATCTTAGAAATCAAAAACCCAGTAAAGAAATGGGGTAAGAGATAGAAATAGTTCCACGGAAGGAACACAGGTGGCTAACAGGCGCACGCAAGCACCTCAGCCTCACTCTGTAATTGTCACATGCACTGGAACCCTTGATGGTCAAGAGGATGGCAGTGTCCCCATCCCAATCATGGCTGCACCGCGGACTTGGCTGGTGGGTCCCTACCCCACCCGCACCCCTACCTGTCGTCTGTCCTGAGGGATTAGTTCTATACAGTAGAATTCACTCTTTGTACAGCCGACACATTTTGGAAATCGTGCGCAATCCTGTAACACCACCGCGGTCCATTTTGGTCCTTCTTCATCCTGCCGTTCCCCAACGCTTAATTTTCCTGACATAACGGAATTTGATGGGAGGCAGATACAGTGCTGATTCTACATGCAAAGGGAGAGGTTCATCCGAGTCAGCACACATTCTTGGAGCACCTGCTGTGTGTGCACCACCTCCCCCTGGGGCAGAGGATACTGACTTCGGTGAGTTTGTGTACCAGGAAGTAGAAGCAACTGGAGACAGGAAGTGCACACATTGCGCTGTTCATTTACACATTGAAGAAAAACAGGGTATCAGCTTATAGTCCTGGGGAGCAAAGATTTCCTGAATAACTCATCTACCAAAAATGGCAAAACTGTCCACGTTCCCTGCTCTCCGGCCTGTAAGAAGCAGAAAGAAAAAGGTTGTTGGGCTCCGTTTATAGGTTCTCAGTGTGTTAACAGGATTTCATTTCCATCATCAAGAAAGAGGAAATTTACTAAGAGAAAAATCGAACTTAAGTTTACTTGGTGTTATTTAAAGACACACGAACCCCCACCATCTTTGAAACCAAAATTCCTGTAAATAGGAAGCCTCTCCAGAGACCCACCTCCAAGTGCCAGCTTGTACTCAGGGTGCTCTGTCGCTCTTCAGAAATCCCAAGGAAGATGGGAGCCCTCCATTCAGCCGAGAGCCCCTGGAAGAGCTGGTGCTTACACCGTTCCAGCGTCTGGGACCTCTTGATCCATCACCCACCCCCAGGGCCCCAGCCCACCCCGTCCTTCTCACCCCTCCATCTGCTCTGGTGTGTGGGCCCTTGATTTCCTAGATTGCCAGCTGGGAAAGGGCCATGGCAGGAGCCGCGGCAGCACTAGACATCACGCCTGGGCTCTTAGGCACACTCCACCGGTGCTCCTGCATGAAGCCTGCCCCTTGAAGTGCAAAATGACTGTAGGTGTGGATCAAGCAGCGCATGGGGTGGGCTGCCAGCGCCTCTCAAGTCAACAGCTTTTATCTCGTCCGTTTGCAGAGGTGCCGGGCACTCGCAGGTGGATGTGCAGCCTGTAAAATAGCTCGCCGTCTACGGTTTCTGTGACGTTGACCCCGGGGCGGGTTCCTGTCTGGTACAGGAGTCACCGACTCCGACCACATCTGGCTCCGGAAGTTGATAAGTCTGCACAATGGGACCTTTCAACCAAATGCTATTTTGCAAATTCAGAAATAATGAAATTCCCACCAATTTCCAGGCATAGCAAACCAATTTCTCCCTTGATGGGTCCAATTACATGGTTGGTCTAAAGTTTTCAGACCCATCTTAGTGTTTTCTGAGGCTAGCCGCCCGCTGCATTCGGCACGTGGGCGCCATCTGAGTATTTGTAGGTCTGGGCTGTTGGCATGAAATAAAGTGGGCAGATTTCTCTCACGCCAAACGGTTGGGCAGTGTTTTCTCTCCTGCAGCACCCCCTTTGTCCCCTCACTGTCTGCTCTTCTCCCTCGGCCGCCGCCGCCTCACAAGCATTTGAGACCCTACTAAGTGCCAGATTCCACGTTACGCCTCGGAAACAGTAATGAGCAAACACAAAGCCAGGTCGTGCTCTCGTGCGGCTTATGGCCACATCGAGGAGGCAAGCGTGAGCCAGACCATCTCCAAACTCAGCACACGTCCCAGACTCCCATTTGTGGAACGAGAAGCCGTGCCTGCTGCTGACAGGCTACGAAGAAGGCCGTGGTCTTTGGTCTCGGTCAGTGTCTGAATGCAGGGCGCCCCCACCCAGGGCATTTTGCAGACAGTCTGCTGGGAGGTCTTGTCCTGGATGCACGGAGCCCGGTGTGCTGAGAAAGGTGGCCTGAAGGCAGGTGAGCACGGAGATTTTTATGGAAAATCTTTGATGGAAATTATCATGCCTTCGTCTGAGGAAATGGGTCCCTCACAGAAGGGCTCACCCAGACCAGCTGGTGTCACACAGACCTTATTTTATCTGTGTTTGCCAGATAACCATAGAGCCGAAAATGAAGACGGGGGGTGAGCCCCTGTTAAAAGGTCTGGTGGGCTTCAGATCCTGCTGGGCTACCCCAGGCGGTCTGGGCGTCCCTGGAAACTACCTGTGGTTTCTATCCTGCCGTCCATCGTATTTTTTAAGCAGCCACTGAATGGGACATTCATTTTTAACATGCATCACACTGTTCAGCATTGGGAGCGGTGTTTTTTTGAAAACGGATCTCTGCAGCAAGGCCCTGGCAGTATACCTGGATCCCTTCTGAATATGACATCCTGTCAGCCCCAATACTGTGCAGAACATTCCTGCTTTGCAGCCTTGCTCAACTATTTCTTTTTCTTTTTTTTTTTTTTGCAATAGCGATGGTAACCATTAGAATAATATAAACCACTTACTAATCAGTTTAGTAACCAAGGACATCTGCTTTACACAATACAGAGCCAAATTAAGACGGCTTTTATGACGTTCAGAAATTGCCTGTTAGACAAAGTCAAAAAACCCAATGATAAAATCAATCGGCTCTCTGTGCCTGTTTCCAGCCAGCTGGACCCTCCGTACCGTGACTGCAGAAAGCCACCAATCGGTGCTCATTTGAGGCATCTTCAGAAAGGAATCCCATTGTAGAGAATACTCCAGAACCTTCCTAACTTGATACTTAAAGAAGTGGAGCCCCCTTTCTCCCTTCTCTCACGTTTGCTCATTGGAAACCAGAAGGAATGGGCCTCTTCAAGAAGCCACGAAAAACATGGTCCCCTGCAGATCTAGTCAGGGTGGCCACACTCAGTGCCTGACAAAACGGCACTTTTGTCCTCCAGAAATACACAGTCTTGGACACGAATACAGGAAGCTGTTGCAGAGCCTGAAATTGCTGTCGTGAAATAAATAGCTGAGGTCTGGTTGCTGGGAGCAGCTGATCCCCACATAGGCTGGGAAGGGGACCTTCCCGGAGGAGGGAAGGCATCTGTCCCCAGGCCTTGTCCTACAGTTGCAACATGAGGCGCCAAAATGTACAGCTTTGAGTGTCAGTAAGTGGCCAAGTAAATGAAGAAAAATCAGGGCAGATAAACTTGGCCTTCAGAGTTCCCCACATTCTCTAGGTCCCTCTGCACAGTTGGCCAGTTGGTGGAATGAAAGCCACAGAAGCGGGGGAGATGCCTTCCACAGCCAGCAAGATCCATGGTCTCCAATGCGCCCTTGTCTTTGTGACATTCTGAAAGGCCACCTTCAGATACGTGAACAGGCAGTTTCTGAAGCCACACCCCACCATGCACGATGTCAAAGCTTGTGTGCCATGCTTTCTATCTCCAGACGTTTTTTTTCTTCTTTTTTTCTTTTTAATGTTTCTTTTTTGAGAGGGGCGGGGAGAGAGGGAGACACAGAATCTGAAGCAGGCTCCAGGCTCTGAACTGTCGGTGCAGAGCCCGATATAGGGCCTGAACCCAAGAGCTTCGAGATCATGACCTGAGCCGAAGTCAGATGCTTAACCGACTGAGCCGCCCAGGCGCCCCTCTTCAGGCATTTTTCTGATGAGCCCTTGGTGGTTACCATTTCTGACACTGTTCCACTTAAACAGCATAAAGACAAAAAATGAGAAAAGGAACCAGAAGTCATGGGCACGAGAACACTCAGCCGTGACTCTAGGCGCTGCCTGGGAGTGTGGGGGGCCCCAGGTCTGAGGCAGAGGGGGCCAGGGAGGAGTATCTGGTGACGTCCTCTGTAATGTCAGTAAGCTTTCTGCCGCCGGGAATGGAATTGGGGCAATTCCTTAATGTTGAGGAAAACTTGGTCTTCGTGGAGAAGGACCGGCAGGAGGGACAGTGGCCAGCCTTGTGCAGCCAGGAGGACACTGACAGGTCCCAGCCTGCAAGTACTTCAGCCAGACCTTAACCTCTGGCGGAGAGCCTCTCACAAGGCCCTGAGAATAGAAACAATGATGAAGCCAGTATACGTGGGAACTAATGCAGGAACATAGGATACGTGTCTTCTCTCTCTGTCTCTTTGTCTCTCCTTCCTCCTCCCTCCCTCCCCCGCCTTGCCTCTGTCTCTCAACGATGAAGGATGAGATTTAGATCTCTCTACATACCTATATGCACTTAATGTGGCCATGGTTATTACTCTCGTATTATTCTTGGTGACTTCCCTGTGAAATGAGATTGGCTCCAACTGTTTTCGTGCCTGTTTGAGGAAAGGATAATATCACTTAGCTTCTTTATACCTAATAAAGATGGAAATGGGTTGGGACAAATGTTGCTCGGTTGAAAATAAACCGCAGTACAAGTATGCATGGAATTCTCTCGGTGTCTTCATATCTAAAACAGAAACTGATGCAGCATTTTAGAACGTGATCCTGAGTGACCTGAAAATCTTCTGAAATTCAGTGACCATTTATTTGAGGCGAATACGAAACTTAGTTAATTGTTACTACTCCTTCATTTATTTACTGACCGCCCATTCATTGATGCCTGCGTTATGCGCCGCATTGCGAGAAGTTCTGGGTAAATAGTGCTTCGTACAGTATTTCTGGTCCCTCTCATGGAGCTTACAGTCAGCACACGTGACATTTCAAAAGATGTTCAACAGATTCGAAAGCCCTTTGATACGTATTCAGAAATTCCTCTAATAATCACTTTCTGTAGCTTGCAGGCAAAGCGATGTTTCCCAACTATCTACATGTGCTCATTTGGAAGAAGAGCATGATGAAGTGGTTTCCTGTAGATCAGGGTGGAGAAGGAAACCTGCTGAGTGAAATTCTCTCCCCGACCAACAGGTAGATAACAAGCAGGCTGAGGGCAGCGTTTGCCCAGGACCACACAACCTTGTTTTGCAAATAGCCTCCATCTAGGGTCACGTTCTAAAATGCTGCATCAGTTTCTGTTTTAGAAACTGACTCAATTTCTAATGGACCCATTTAGATGGACCATTAAGGAGGATGGTTTCAGATTCAACAAGCTCGCTCATGCGCTCTCTCTCTCCTCCCTCTGTCCTCCCTCCCTCCCCACACACTGACCTTAGCAGTGGCAGAAATGGCCAGGACTTGCCCCGATGCAGTGTGGGGACGGGCCCAGGCGAGTGCAGATCATTAGGCAGGTGCTGTGACAGCCCAGGTGACACCTGCCCTGGGCTCGGGGAGGCTGGTCCTTTGTCTTGCCGGCCATGCCATTACCCTCATTACCCTGCTTGGACATCCATCTGCCCTTGTGGGGGCCAGGGTCTGGGGTGATTCAGAGACTTGTGTTCCTTGTTTTGTGGCCACAGGGAGAGAGCCTCCGGCGTGATACAGTGAGACGGAGACACAGGTGTCGGATGGTAATTCGCTAAAAAATGAGGCTCACCCAAGCCGCGGAGTCACTCCGAAAAGATAACTCACCCTTCACGACTAAATTCTGAAAACACTCCTCCTGTGAGGGATTGAGTGCCTCCCTTCTGCTCCTGTTTTTAATAAACCGATGATCTATTATCCAATCACCTAGCTTCTTCGTTTTCAGTTACTCTAAAACGGCACAGTGGCCCAGAGTCAGTGCTATTAAAATAGTGATGGTGGCATTTTGTCACACTGCCTGTCACTTCTCGGTGTCTCTGTCCCACCTCCTTCCTTTGTCACTACAGCCTTAAATCCCTGCTGCCCCCATTAAATTGTCTCCTTGTCTCCTAAAACTCATTTATACTGTTTGTTTTTGATGTCTTCCTTGGCAGCTTAATTTGTACGTCTGCTATTTTTCAAGCAGAGGAATGCCCCGCACTCTCTCGAATTTCCTGTTTTTAAACTCACAGCCTTTGGGTTCGTGTGGCTTCTAGCAGCGTAAACTGCTCGTCCTACTCTTCCGCCAACATCCGCTTATAATTTTCAGTACATTTCCTCAAATCTTCTTGCCATCACTCAAATAAGGTCGTTCTCTCGATTTGACAAGAAAAAACAAAGTTAACTGTTTTTTATGTGACCCTGGCAGCTAGAGCTCTCTTCCCCTCCTCTGAGTACCCGGAAGGCACGATCTAGAAAACGGGTGGCAAGGATTTACTGACGACGGCCAGGGTCTTAGAGGACAGGAGGATCTGTACCTGAGTTTCCAGTTGTGTGTCCTTTGTTCATCTCTGTCACCTTTTTTATTATTGTAGCCTGTACGGTAATGTGTAATCATATTATTTCTAATGATTATGACTCCTGTGTAATAACCGAGGAGTCTTGAACCCTTACAGACCCCGTGGTGCCCCCCTCAACCTGTGAGGTGCTCGCTCACAGTGCCTGTTCTTTGGTTTCAGGACCCCAGCAAGGGACTAGGGTACTTAGGAGAATATCAGTATAGCCCCTGCACGTTAGGTTCCAGTGTTAAGCAAAGTAGAAGTCAGGGAGGAGTCTGACAGCTCTCAGAATTCCAAGATAGCATCGTTATGTACAAGCACATTCACATGCCCACGTGTGTCTTTGTAGTCGTCACCGAATATAGCTGTCAGCTTCTCAGCTGTTTTTCTGGAAAGAAAACACCATCATGGAAACATGGACGACGTGTATAAAAGAGTGCCCTTCCCGTGGCTGACTCTGGTTGCTGCTAATATCTACGTTCAGAGAGTCGTATCAGTCAGCGTTGAGACACGAAATGCAGCAAGTCAGGAAGAGAATAGAAGGAAACCGTCCTATCTGTGGCCAGTTTTATGACGTGCACGTTATTAGTGGTTAACATTTTGTATTTCCTATAGCCGCATAATAATCTGTTTGACTTCACAGTTTATTACAGACCCCAGGGAACATTCTCGCTCTGCAATCATCTGTGTTCCTTCATACTCTCAGCCATTCACTCAACAAACACATACTGTACACCAACATTGTCACAACTCACAACTTGCCTAACTAAGCCGTTAGAGGGTCCAGATTCTCAGAAGATCGCTGAGGAGGTAGGAGCCATATCCACTATTTCTGTATTCACAGAATGCCTCCTCTCCCCTTCTGTCTTGCCACAGTAGACTTTCGTATTGTTTGAGGCCCCAAAACATTTTCTTCTTCTAGGGTGTTTATCCCTACTTTGTAATAGAAGTACTGAGATCTGAAATGTATATACACATATATATATATTCCTCTTTATATGTATGTGTATATGTGTATGTAATAAATATTTGTATTAATGGCTCTCAGTCCTGAAGTATAAATCTTTTTCATGTTTCTTTTTTTTTAATTTTTTAATGTTTTATTTATTTTTGATACAGAGACAGAGCATGAGAGAGGGAGGGGCAGAGAGGGAGGGAGATACAGAACCAGAAGCAGGCTCCAGGCTCTGAGCTAGCTGTCAGCACAGAGCCTGACGCGGGGCTCGAACCCACGAACGTGAGATCTGACCTGAGCTGAAGTCGGAGGCTTAACCGACTGAGCCACCCAGGCGCCCCATCTTTTTCATACTTTCTAATAAGAGTACCTACTTTTGAGAGTACAGTGTATTTTTTTTATTCCTCAAAGCACCACTAGCTTATTCTTTAACGTCTATAGGTGTATATGCATTATTTGTGTGCACGTGTGTATTTGTATGTGTATACTTCTCTGTGTGCTTGTACGTATATATTTGTATTCATAAATACTAAACAAATAATTGTTGGGTAAATAAGTACTAATGAAACCTAGTCCGTGATTAGTGCACCAAATGTCAGAGTTCCTTTCTCTTTTCTGCCCTACCTTTTCACTACTGGTTTATTCACAAGTAGATGTTGAAACTGGGAGAAAGGGGTTCCATCCAACGTGAGAAATATGAGAAACCCCTAAGACTACAGTTCAGTACATTGACTCACGAACAAAGAGACACTCACTCAACGTCCCAAGACTGGCTCAGCTCTGCTGTTGTTACATGTAAGTTACGGTTTTTAACACAGAAAGTATCGTAAAACAAAGTAACTTGCATCAAATTGCAGTTCCACTGACAACAGTTTCCAGTAAAACAGCTTGATAGTTTGAGTATTTGACTTTTTCAAAAACTTGGCAGGACAGTGAGTGAGCGAGTTGGGGTCAGGATGCCTTCGTAGCGGCTTAAGTCCTGGGTCCTGAGGCCTCCGGCTTTGCTTTGCTTTTTCAACATTACTTTGGTTCCTCGGGGTCGTTGGTGGTTCCATACCGATTTGAGGACTGTTCGTTCTAGCTTGGAGAAGAATGCGGTGCAATTTCGATTGGGATTGCATGGAACACGGAGAAGCCTAAGGACAAGAAGACAGTGTCGAAGATCACAGCGCCCCGATGTATGTCCTAGAGGAAGCCAGCCCTCCTCGGCTCGGTCTCACGGAGCGTACACTGTACCAGGAGACATGAGAGCCCCTGGGGTTCCTTATGGGCATCGTATGCTTGGTCACTAAGCACAAAACGCCTTGCCGTCTTTGCAGGACTTGGGGTGTTCAATTTTAAGCTCTGAGGTTCATCCTCCTCGCTGAGAAGAGGTTCCAGTTACCTGCCGGTAGTTACCTTGGGAACCACCAGTCTTTATAAGTGTTTCTGAAGCCCCGGGGTAACAGACAAGCACCACGACGTTTATGGATGGCGAGTCTTCACTGCTCGGCTCTGGCTTCTCCCCGGCGCTGTCTGCGCACTTTGTTCCTCTGGATCCGAGACCCGGAAGAGACGTCTCAGCTCTGTCGGGCTCGCCGCTTTGTAACGAGTGACCGGGAAGAGCAAAATGTCCCCCATATGATCTGCTTTGCAGCCAGTTGTAGCTCAGCAGCAAGTTGGTCTTGGTGGTTTGTTCAGGGAAAGAAAAGATTGCAGGCGAAAGAGAAGGCCGAAAGGATTGGCCCAAGAATCTGGTGGCGCAGCTGGGTAGGTATAAAAGCCAGCCACTGGCTTTCTAACGCCAGTTCACAGGAGAATTCATAACAGATTTTCAGTAATAATTTGGATGGGTATTGAGTTTTAAATCTTGCAATAATGAGAAAACTAATTTTTTTAAAAAGTGGAAGATGCGATCATTATCCATTGCTTTTAACAGAAGGTACAGTTTATGTCTGTGTGTAACTGGGTGCCCAGTTGAGTTCCCTCAGGTTTTCCTGCTTTACCCACGCCCCCCACGTCACTCCCTCCTGCTTTGTTGTTTTGTTGTTGTTGTTGTTTTTACACTAAGTACTTTATTGTATGCGGCTGCCAGTGTATATAAAATAATTACCCTTGGGAAATAGAAATTTATGAAGATTCAGAGAGGTAGATGTTAAGGACTGACAAAAGTAGAAGTTTATATAGTATGGCACGTGTTACAGGGATAAGCTTTCGTACAGCCTCCAAATTTAGTTCTCCTTTGAATATGCACTGGTTTATGAAAAATGACTTAGAAAACCATTCAAAGATCCGTTTTACTACAAAAAGGAACAGACTTTCTGGGGTCGGAAGGGGTTTGTACTTGAAGATACTCCAGTCAGCAGGGGGTTGTGTTGAGCATTCTGCAGACAGAATTGTTTCAAATCTGCAGCTGCCTGGGAAACCTTCACGCGGTTCAGCCCGGCTTCCAGCCGGGGCTGTTGAACCACTTTCTTCATAGCGGCAACGCTGGAGGAACCCGACGGGGCGCTCGCGAGAGCGGGTAGATTAGTCGAGGCGGGGATCAGTCCGCTCGAGGGTCCACGGGGCCTGACGGCGGGGCAGCGCGGCCAAATCCTCCTGCTTTGTTTTTAACAATTTTGCTGCCATTCGCGTGTCCACCAGCATGTAGTCTCTTACAAGGAAGAGAAAAAATCGTCCTTGTAAAAGATTTGCTTTTTGCCAAAGATCTATCTAGAGCAAGTTTCTAGGCGGATTTTAATTATCGTTTTCTTATTTGTCCCGTTGCTCCAGGTTTTACCAGCAGGTTGTACTTTGACACGGGCAGAGGCCTGGTTTACATGAGGGTAGAATATCAAGGGGAGGAAAGACAGACACACTTTCCCCAGCGAAGCTCAAGAGCGTAGCCAAGGAATGAAAATAAACCAACGTTGTAATTCAGCGTGTGGGCAGTGGAGGTAATGTCGTAGGAACCCACGTGATCCTGAGTACTCAGGGGACTGTGTGTTAAACAGTGACAGAGCCCAATGAAATTGTCTTTGTGTTATAAATTTTCAATTGCAGAAAGTTACAGCTCATTCAAGACCTAATATCCATAATACAGTCTGACGGCAACAAAATCACTCCAGCGACAAAAGACTTAAATGAAAAGCAATGCTAACTGCCTGCCTAGGAGAAAAATGGACACAGTGTTAACTAATCCCATGTCCAAAGGGTGTCCTAGAACGGAGAAGAACAGGGCCACCGAGTGGACCCGGGGGCCTCTGTTAATCACGCATCCAAAAGACCGGTCATTTGTACAGTGAAATTTGTTCAGGCGCCAGCGGAAGTCTCTCGGCCTCAGAACATCCCAGAGAAGGATTCTGGTAGCCGTGGTTACACAAACCACAGTGTCACCACGAGGGATGGCAGAGCTGTTGGCCCACGTGTGTGTTGAAGGGGCCGTTAATTAGCGCTGTTCTGTTTGAAGGTCTAACACCGTAAGGAGCGTGTTGACCCCAGCAAGGCTACATGTGTGCTCTGTCCTCGAATGCCCATGAGCTTTCTGTCATTAGGTAGGAAACCCGAAAGTCTAGGAAGGAAGGCAGCTACATCTTATTGCTCCTGGGGAGACCCTTGAGTGCATAAGGACCATTACAGAAGAGAGCAGCCAGTAAAATAGCAGTGTTTTGGAACCTCAAGTCGACCGGTGTCACGAACCTAGATTTCTTACCTTTGATCATCAGAATCCTTTAAACAGTTAGACTCTGGACAGCTAGAGCCATTAAGTGTACCCCGTTCAGACGCACATCCCCTGATTCAAATACTCATTCTCCACCAATGAAATGCTGGCCCCTTTATTCAAATGTTGACCTTTATCTCCATCAGAATACTGGTTCTTTGGTCCAATGGCATCTGTTTTGGTACCGAGAACAGCACTAAGAGTACAAGGTTCCTCACGCCTTACAAAGTAGAGGCTTGTGTAATGATGATGCAATTTATTGTGATCACAATAATGATGATTGTGAAAGAGAAGTCTTGTGCATACACGTGAAGGCTCAGAATGTGCTCATCTCTGGACAAAAGAGCCAACCTCCTATTTCTTAGAAACAAAAGGGAAATACTATCCATGAGGCTACTCCTGGCCACATTTATATCCCCTCATTTAATCCAGTAAGTATTCAAATTGGTTTTTATATTCCTTGGAGCAGTCTCTGCTTTGTAGAGGAAATTTGAATCCAAAAAGGGCCAGATAACGTCAGTGCTGGGCCCTGATGCCCATCCTGGGGCATCTGTACTTTTTGCGGACCTTCTAGCCTTCCCTGACCCAGCCTCTTCCTTGGTAAAGACAGAGCTGCCTCACTGAAGAGAAGTCATCATTCCTTAATGACTGAACCTTCAAAGAATTTTGAAATCTTTGGAGGTGTTCCTGTCGTAGGTTAGCAAGTGCTAGGCAGAGAGTGGAAAACGACATACTTGTGCACCAAAGCTGGTCATGGCTTCACAGTTGCCTTTTCTCTGACACAGATAGGTTCTTGTGTATTTTATTTTTTGGTTAGATATTTATGTCATTGGCTACTTTGTGTAGGTCATAGAGTTATGGGCCTAATGATACTTGCATGTGACCTTCTAAGGATGTCATTATACCCCTTTAAAGAGGTAAATACTACTTTCCTCCCTTTCTCTTGCCTGAATGAAGGACATGTTACAATAAAGCCAAATATTCGAGCGTCAGAATACAGTGGTTCCACCTCAAGGAGAACTGGTCCCTCCCACTTCCCGTGAGCCAACAGGTGCCGTTCCAAGAGCGGTGCTTAGACCCCACGGTTCTGCCTATTCATAGTGAAAAGGCCCAGTGGACTTGCTCTTGGGTGCTCAGGAAACACCAGTGATGACGGAGGCAGTAGTCAAGGGTCACCTGAGAAGATGTTCCCTGGGGAATTTGAGATGGCCGTAAGGAAGGCTTTCCACAGAATGAGTTCTTAGCCCGATGGAAGGCGGGGGATTTGGGTTTGTTGGTGCTTCCTTGGTAGAATCTCCTGAGACAGCATGGGCTTCTCCTTGCTGTGCTCCTCTTTCTGGTACTTCCCTGTGGGGGAGCCGGTCCTCCCCACGAGGCTTGTCCTGCGAAGGCAGAGGCTGCGTGTCTCTCCGTCACCATCCTCCTTGCCCATGGATGAGCGTGCCTCCCATATCACAGGCCTTTGCAATGAAAGAAAGCTGACTTGTTGCCCCTGGTGGTGGAATCTGAGAAGCCGGGCAAGAGGAGAGAACAGGGGATGCTTGGGTAATTTGTCTGTCCTACAACCTCCACCACGTGCACAGAGCCTCTCTTGGTTGGAGGAGACGGGCAAAACTGAAAACCGAAGGGGCACATGTCTGCATATTTGACTTGAAACACCTCCCTTTTAAATTTTTTTTCTGTTTTTTTATTTATATTTAAGCGACAGAGAGCACGAGCAGGGGAGGGTCAAAGAGAGAGGGAGACACAAAATCTGAAGCAGGCTCCAGGCTCTGAGCTAGCTGTCAGCACAGAGCCTGATGTGGGGCTCGAACCCACGAACCATGAGATCATGACCTGAGCTGAAGCCGGACACTTAACTGACTGAGCCACCCAGGCGCCCCAAAACACTTTCCTTTAAAAAAAAAAAACAACTGAATGTGAACACAATCTGGCTTGAGTGGATAAAGCCCAGATCACATGAGGTTCTCCTATGATCTTCAAAGACAATTTCTGCAACTTCCCAGAGTTCATAAAAAGTAGATGTTCATACTGACTGATGCTTTGAGTTAAATGATCCTGAGAGCAAGATAGGGTTGCTGGTGCAGACTCTCCTGCACCATTTTTACAAGAAGCCACTGACTTGTACCACCCAGTTCTGCTACAGTGTACTGTGACATTTTATGTCCTGTCTTAACTTAAAATATTGCCTAAAATCACCCCCACAGTGCTGTCCATATCTCCGTGCGTGTTTTAAAATAATTTATATGCAGTTTCTGTATTAGCCTTCCCACCTCTTTTTAGCAATTTTTCCCTTCCGTTAGTTGGGTTTTTTTTCTTTGTGGTTTTTGTTTGTCTTTGTTTTTTGTGTTTTGGGGTTTTGGTTTTTTTTTTTTTTTTCGGTGCATGACATGAAATAGCAGAGGTCAGGAGCGCAGACCAAGTACATGGCTTGTACTTTGTGTTTCTTTTGGTTTGTCCAAAAAAAAAAAAAAAATTGAACTTTCGCCAATGGAAAACACATTTCTTCCAACTTGTCCCCGCTACAGTTCGTGACTTAGCAAGCAGATTTTCTGAAAAGAAAAAGAATTGTGTCAGTGACTTAAGCTATAAGGAGGGTCTTTGCCTTTCTGAGAAGTATTCTGAGTGTCCACAGTTCGCTCTTCTTTCTCACGAGCTGACGAAACGAGATCACAGAGCAGGGGTGCTCCCCCCTGCCGCGCCCTTACAGCTTGGCTCGTGGGCTTCCCTTTATGAAACCAGCCAGGACTTCTCCCCGAGTTTTGGCCAAATAGCCGAGGCGGCTCTGACCAAAGTCCTTTCATGGAGTCCTGGTAGCAGATGGTTAAGGTCGGTGCTGGTCTGAGTTCTGTAAATACCAGCGTCCCTGGGGGCATCGGTGCAGATTCTGGGATCTCCCCCTCGACCCCCACAATCAGACTCTCTGGGGTGAAGCCTGTGTCTTGGATTCTAAGCTCGTAGGTGATTTTTGGCCCTGTGAGAACAGTGGCATCCACTGAGTAAAGATTTATTGCAGTCTCCTGTGTCCCAGGCACTTCGCTAGACGCTGGGAATAGAGAAATGCCCAGAAGCAGATGTGGAGCCTGAATGGGTAGCTCTACACGTGTTGAGAAACGGGACTCGGCTCTGGACGGTCAGGTTCAGGGAGACGCCTGAGAACCTGGGGCTGACGTTTCCAACCAATCAGCCAGTTAACCAGAGTTGATTCTGTTCCTCAGGGAAAGGCAGTGCGCCAAGCACTTGAGCTAATAGAGAGCATAACATGGTTCCTAGGCTCCAGGAACTTTACAGTCTGCTTGGGAAAACAGCGTGTATGAAAGTTAATAGTAGTCAAATAATTCAGTACTGTACCAAAGAAACCACGGTAAAGTACATGGTTAATTGCTGAACAATAAGCATCAAAATTTGGGGTGTTACTGGATTTTTCCCCACGCTGAGTCCATCCTACTTCATGAATTTTTTTAAACGTATTACGGGGGCAGCTGGGTGGCTCAGTTGGTTGAGTGTCCGACTTCGGCTCTGGTCATGATCTCACAGTTAGTGGGTTCAAGCCCTGCGTCAGGCTCTGTGCTGACAGCTCAGAGCCTGGCGCCTGCTTCCAATTCTGCGTGTCCCTATCTCTCTGCCCCTCCCCTGCTCATGATCTGTCTCTCAAAAATAAATAAATGTTAAAAAAATTTCAAAATATTCCCTATTACACTATAGATTATTTGGAATTTTTGAAACAGGCCACCTCTGCTTCAGACAGCACATCGTTCTGCCGCCTTCACGTTATCCAGCCATAACGTAAGAGTTAATCACCTAATTATATAAGGCTGTATTCAGAAAAAATTAGCATTTTGATTCCCTAAATGCTACCTAGTTTGAATACGTGTGTGTGTGTGTGTGTGTTACAGACATGTTATACAGACATAAGAAAAATCCAAGGGGAACGAAGGCACATTAGGAAAATATATGATTCCAGAATATATTAATTCAAATAAATGTTATGATACAGGAACTTTTTTGGATCATTGGAGACACTAGAGGTGGCTACAGGCTTGCACTGCTGAGGGTACCCGAGTATCCTCTCTTGGGAATTTTGAAGAAGTCCGTAGATTAGAGTGAGTTAGAAATGTCCTTTGTGATATGCCTCAGTAGGTCTCCGGGGATTATCTTTCTGTGACTTAAGGACTCTGAATGTAAGGTGCCGCCTTCAGGAGTCGGACCCTTATAAATCCCAAAGTGTAGAGGCCGCATAGGTACAACGCTGTGCGTTGATTTTAGGGTCCGACGGTTCTGTGTTCATGCCGTGGCCCTCTCACTTTCACTCTGTGGCCATTAGACTTAATTCTTAGGTTTGTTTCTCTCAGGTGTAAGATGGCCTCAGTAACAGTGCCTGCCTAATAGGGATGTCGAATACATTAAATGAGTTAATAGATGTTAAGCATTCACCCGAAGGCCTGGCACAAAACACGTTCTCAGTCAACACCAGCTCGGACTCTCCTTGCCATTACTTATTGTTAGTTAGAAGAACCCAGAATGTATCCTGTTTGCCTAACTTTCCCCTAATGGAAGTAAGGCAAATTAAGTTATACAAAATACCTTAACAACCCTTTTCAACAACTATTTCTGCACATATTCCAACAAGCAGGTGAGCTTTTCATGATAGAATGATCCGTATTCTTTTCATGCATCTGTAACCTTGGGAATATTCAAATGTGTTTCATTAATATATACCGGAAGGATGATAGGGATTTGCAGATATGTTATTTACCAGTGGATCCCGCGACCAGTGCATGCTCCGTTTTGGCTGGTAACCGTAATCGGAACAAAGCTAGCTCACTGCGAGGCTGTACCAAAACAAATTAAGGCAGTTCCCATACAAGAAACATGGAAATATTGACAGTAGGAATTACGGGACTTTCATTTCCCACTGGCTGTTGGAGCTGTGTACCTTTTAAATATTAGAATGTTCCTAAAAAATGAACTGAGACACAAAATAGTTACCTTTGCCCTGGGGCTAAGGCCTGAGGCCCCAGAGGGGACGGGCCACACTGGATGACACTGGGCGCTCCACCCAGCAGCTCTACACTCCCCCCCCCCCCCCCCCCCCCCCCCCCCCCCCCCCCCCCCCCCCCCCCCCCCCCCCCCCCCCCCCCCCCCCCCCCCCCCCCGGCCCAGCTTTCAGCCGACGCACAGGGACCTCTGAGCCTCCGGTGCTTTTCAAGACAACATGGCTACATGCTTACCGTGTGTCTTTTCTTTTAGAAACTTTATTCGTTCTGTAGACACAGGAATGTGCAGGACGGTGCATAGTGCCACGGTGCTTACCAAAATGAAGCTAACTCTCAGAGAATTTATAATCTAAGAGATGAGATAAGCCTGAATATGTGCCGCTGGATTTCTGTGGTCGAAGGATTTGGGCAGGGATGGTGAACCGCTTCGGTTGAGTGTACGTCAAACCTTGCGCTCTTTTCGGAAGCCAGGATGCCAGAACGATTGGCGGCAGCTCACTGGAAAACCGTCTCTTGAGCGTATTAAACAGACCCATATTCTCTCCCCGCTAAACAGTGTATGATTTAAGATGATGGAACCTTGGTGGTTGGAAAAGAGGGAAAGTCCGTGCGTATCATGTAACTTGAGCCTTGAATGTATTGAAGAAATTAAGTGCAGCGGTTCATAACGGAACTGATGGGAGTTAATAGGTAATTACTGTTTTTTACAGTATGGTTGGAGTGATTATATTCTATTTATTCTATTTTCCTTTGGAAACAGTATAATGTAATTATAATTAATAACTCTAAAGATAGGCTCAATTACTTAAGTCATGAAAATGAATTACTGTCATCACGTTGAGAATTTCGCAACCACCCCGTCTAGAGAGTATCCCCAGAAACAGCAATGCTTCTGAGGATATTTCTTGTAAAGAAACTAAAATGAATAAATGCTGCATTTGTGTTGAAATTGGTACAGGTTTAAACAATGGGGGGGAGGGAATTACCAGAATTTTGTAGCTTGCTAGCATTTTATTATGTTTTACGAATCTTCATACTTTAGTTATAACTGTAAATTTTTTAATTATAAAAATTGCATTTCAGGAAGGCTTATCTTTGCAAAAATATAGTTTAAAACAGTTTTAAGAGAATGAGAGGAATCCCGTTAAAATTCAGAACGATTTTTGAACCATGGATCTACTTTTTGAGGATGATTTTTAAATAACTAAAAATCCCGACATGAATATTAATAGCATTATGTGCTAAAAAATGGCCATATTACTGTTTCCTTATAAATATTTCAGTTACTTTCTGAGATGAAATTTGTACACAGATGATGCAATTTTTATGAAAAAGCAAGACCTACAGGGAAGAAGTTACTATCACCCATTTTTGTGCCGTTTCAATGCAGTTAATATGTACACTTCTCTGTTATGATTCTGGCCCCTCCGCTGGGGTACCATGACTTTCCGAAAGCTAAAAGGAATCCTCTGGAGTCTACTAGGTTGTAGAACCTATCAAATCTTTACGTCTTTCCTCTTCTCTCTACTTGCCTTGTCCTATGAATCCTCGTTCTACAAATACCTAATCTGAACCCCTGCCCCTTTCAATTCCCAGCACCCTAAATTAGGCTTGATCATTCACCTAGGTCTTAACAAATACTCCCTCAAAGCATAGACACCAGCCTCAGTAAATACTCCATACTGCCTTCCCTGCTTGATCCTTTGTCCTCTGTCACCACGGTTACACCCCTGGCCAAGCCTCCTTCAATTTCTCATCTGTGTTATTTTCTAGGATTCTAAGTCAGGGACAGTGTCTTGGGATTTCACGCCACGTAAATGTAAAAATGGACTCTTCCAGTGTGTAGGGGGTGGTGAACTCAACATTCTGTCTTGCATGAGAGCCACGCTGCTAAATCAGCTAATCAGAAATGCTGAACAGTAACTTAACTGGTCTTAAAAGAAATCTGGTTGGTAGGTTTTTAAACCTCCCCATTTATAGGTACCCCAAAGAACGGGCATTCTATTTTAGACTTCCTCCCCTGATGTTTACATGTCCTATTTCATCTAGCTGCTTCTCTGTGAAATACTATGGACTTAGAATCCCCTTCCATTCTTCCCTGCTCTACCTTTTAGCCTCAGGCGACTCTTCTTCATTGCTTTCAAGTACTTTGACAAGGCTCCTCTCATATTATGAGAATGTATTTTTGATCGAAAAGTATGATGATGCATTGAAAAAATTACAGAATACAGAATTCTGTTTATCACATAAATTTAGTGCTTTGAGATGTAATGTCTTCACATTTGTTAAATTGAAATTTTCTGACGTAATGTCCATCACTGATTTGCGTTACACATAGAGTCACGGAGCACCTGGGGGGCTCAGTCAGTTAAGTGTCCGATTTCAGCTCAAGTCATGAGCTCGCAGTTTGTGGGTTCAAGCCCCGTGTCGGGCTCTGTGCTGACAGCCTGGAGCCTGCTTTGGATTCTGTGTCTCCCTCTTTCTCTGTCTCTCTCTCTCTCGAAAATAAAGAAATGTTACAAAGTTTTTTAAAATAGAGTTACTAACTTAATATTTTAAAAATCCATCCATAGATTCCTTCATTCAGTAAAAATGTAAGCACTCGCCCTATGCCAGGCACTGTGCTGGGCTCTGGGAATGAATATGTAGAGGTACGCCCCCTTGGTTAGTTAGGAAGCCTGAGTCCTAGATCTGGAGCTGTGGTACTAAGCATAGTGCTCCCTAACCTTTTCTAGAGTCGGGAACTGGAGTCAGAAGAGTTCCGGAAAGAGTGCTTCAAGGTCAAATAGGATTTGGCCGGATGAATGGAGCTGAGGCAGACTCGCACCATAGCGCAGGGGAGCGTGTTCCGTCCCCAGAAACCAGTCCATCTGGGGCGTGTGTTGAGGGGTGTGCAGAGTGGCGATGGAGAGGCTATGGAATTAGCCACAAACCAGCTCCTAAAAGGTTCTGATCATTCAGAAGAGTTTGAAGATTACCTAAAAGAGCTGGAACAAGGGGCAGGTTTGCAGGTTTGCAAAAGAGTCCCCGTGAGAGCCAAGTGGAAAATGAGTCCGCATGGTGGGGACCAGGCAGCCCTGCGCTGTGGGGGGTATGGGAGCAACAGGCTTGGTTGCCCAGGCCTTCTGCTGTTGACTTTGAAGTGCAAAAGAATGCGTCCTTGCATAGTTCTTCAATTCCTGATGCATTTATTTAGATCTCAATGTGCCTTGATAGATGAAGTTGAGAATCCCAACGACTGTTGGACCCGGTTCCTGTCCTCGAGACACTGAGAGTCTAGACGGGAAAGTGAAAACACAGGGTATAGTCTACAACTTGTCCTTGAACAGTGTGTGGGTTTGTGGCACCGGCCCCCATACAGTCCGAAGACACATATAACCTCCGACTTCCCGAGAAACTTAACTACTAATAGCCTGTTGTTGACAGGAAGCCTTGTCAATAACACAGTCAATTAACACATACTCCGTATGCTCTGTGTATTATTTTCTATATTCTTACAAGAAAGTAAGCTAGAGAAAAAATGTTACTAAGAAAAATCAGGAGGAAGAGAAAATATATTGACAGTGTTGTATTTATGGGGGGGAACCTGTGTATAAGTGGAATTCACATCCGTGTTGTTCAGAGGGTAGCTCTGTAACACTGTCATAGTTAGAAAAGTTCTTACACAGCGTGCCTTTGACCCTTAAAGCAACCATGATGTATCACATTTTGACAGGCGACGTTTTATGAATGAAAGTGCGCACCGCCAATGGACCCGTGCTCTGTGGCCCTGTGTGTAAGCAGAGTTTCAATTCCAGCCAAAGTCTCCGTCGTGGCAGGAGATCTCGCCTCTCCACCAAAGGGTCCCATTTGTTAAGTAATATAATGATTAGGTAACTGTTATAAAATGAAATTATACGAGATTACGGGAAACGTGATTACCCATCAGATGGCTTATATAGACAAGAACTGTATGGTTAGTTTGAAGACGAATTAATCACTCTCTATATCTTGAATGGTAATTTGCTTCTTGATGGAGTAGGCAGCCAATTCTAGAGTCCAGAAATGGGTGAAGAAACGTGCAGAGGCAGACAACAGGGTATAAAAGCTTGTGCCTGAGGGCTTTTGTAGGGGAAATTGGGGAAGAACAGGAATTATCACTTGGATCCAAGTGTGAATCATTTGAATGTCAAGATTAAAAGTGCATAGGCTGTCCTGGGGCGCCTGAGGGGCTCAGTCGGGTAAGCATCCAACTTTGGCTCAGGTCATGATCTCACAATTCTTGGGTTTGAGCCCCACGTTGGGCTCTGTGCTGACAGCTCGGAGCCTGGACCCTGCTTCAGATTCTCTGTCTCCCTCTCTCTGCCCCTCCCTCAATTGTGCTGTCTCTCTCTCTCTCTCAAAAATAAAAATAAACATTAAAAAAAAATTTTAAGTATATAGGCTGTCCTGAAGAGAAGGTGATGACAAGACTTGGAAATGCATGCTCAGAAAAAAGAACTCGGCTGTCATGCATAGAGCGAAGTGGCAAGAGATGAAAGGTCAGGTCAGTTGGGAAGAAGTTCGAGGAAGGCCAGGTGTACCCCCCGCACGCCCAGAGAGCTTCTCCGCTCCTCCCTCCTCCCCTTTCCTGCTCTCCTTGGAGCGCCTCTAGCTCTCACTCTTGGATCCACGTCACTTAGATATTTGAGAGGCCAAAGGTGTCCTCAGCTCACCAATTCCTGAGGGCCTTCTTTCTGTTACTCTCCTTTGATCCTGACATCCGGTTCAATCAAGTATTTAGTCCTTGTTTAATAATCATGATTCTGGGGTGCCTGAGTGGCTCTGTTACTTGAGCATTCAACTCTTGATTTTGGCCCTGGGCATGACCCAGGGTCGTGGGATCAAGCCCCACATCAGGCTCCATGCTGAGTGTGGAGCCTGCTTAGCATTCATTCTCTGTCTGTCTGTCTGTCTCTCTCTCTCAATTTCTTTCTCCCCTCCAGCCCTGTCCCCTTTATCTCTCAATAAGAAAAAAAAAAATCATGATTCCTCTATATTTGAAAATCTTCCACCTCTTGAAATGCTAGAAACTTTTAGAAACCTGTGTGCGCGTCTTTCCAGGTCCTGGGAACTCTGCCAGCACAGCTTAAGATTTCTATGCTTGGTTCAGCATTCACAGGACACTATGTTCTGGCCCCACTTGCACACCCTCACAGCAGAGATTTCTTGCTGTTGCTGTCTACCTGCCTCCATCAGTATTTAGAGTATGTTTGGAGCAGTTTCCCCCCAGGTGCATTAGTCGGACGTTTTCTGACACACATGTCATTTTCTTCCGCTCCCCCCCCCGTCCCATCTCTTGCATACCTCATGTTGTGGACCTCAGTCCCAAACGTCATTTAATACGCCCCGCATTATGTTAGGCTGTTCAGTGCCCATTTCCACATCCTTAGCAAGACCCTGCATCAACCAGCGCAGTGCTCCTTGGAGCATCTCTTGACAGTAGGAAGCCTCTTTGCTTCTATCATCCTCTTTCATTAAAATATATTTCCTTTCAAAGGCTACTTCCGACGTTTTCTTAATTTTCAGAGTGCTGAAACGTCTTTCCCTTATTCTTCAAACCAGCAGGGGCGGGGGAGAGACCGTTCAGTAAAATGCACAGACTTGCAGGTGACCGCTCTTGAGGATGTGCAGTGACATCACCACGTGGCCCGAGAGCACCTTCCTGCATTTCCACGGTTCACGCTCCGCCGCGTGGCACATCTCCTTTTCATTTTCAGGCCCACTCTCTAGGCCTCTGGTTGGTGCATTTAATATGGACATTATCTGGTGAAAATGCCACTTCTCATAATGTCGGAACAAAGTTTTCACGTAATTGCTTCTGAAAGACATCCGCGGCTCTGCATTTACAGCTCAGAACCTCGCTAATTTATGGCAAGGTCAGAAAAGCAGCAGGCCTGGGAGTAAGAGGGAGAGAGGAAAATGTGTCCCTCATGCCCACAGTGATGTGCGGCATTGGGCAATTAGGCAAAATCCACAAATCGTGGTTTGATGTGGTATAATAGGTGCAGCCATGGGAGTTGGAGCCCTGAGGAATGTCATCCGCTCAGGACAAAACACAGCCCAGCGTAGGAAATGTTTAATAGTCGGCTCTACGAAATGGGCAGTATGTAGTTTCCAGGAGAATTAGAGCGCTGCTTTTACTGGCATGTCCAGCCTCCTTTGTTAGCTGGATGTTGAGAAAGCAGATGGCATGTGGTAAAGGAAGGAATAAATTTACAGAAAACTAGACTTTTTTTTTATTATTAAAATGGTTTTTTTTTTTGTTTTTTATTTATTTTTGAGAGGCAGAGAGAGACAGGGTGAACAGGGGAAGATCAGAGACAGAGAGAGACACAGGATCTGAAGCAGGCTCCAGGCTCTGAGCTGTCAGCACAGAGCCCGATTCAGGGCTCGAACCCACGAACCATGAGATCACGACCTGAGCTGAAGCCAGACGCTCAACTGACTGATCCACGCAGACGCCCCTATACGTTTTTTTTTTAAAGAGCCTTCTCTCTCCTCCTCCCGAGTGAAGCCCCACCCAGGGATGCGCCAGTTGGGGGCCAGGAGTTGAGAACGCAGGCTGTACCGGGCCTCCTTGTTTATTGCTGTGTTTCCAAGCAAGGCGGCCCAACGGAATTGGAGTGTGGCTAAAGGCAGCCACTTAGTGTAACTGCCTGCATCCCTATAATGCAATAGCCAGAGGTAATCTGCTTGTCGGGCGCTTTCCTTTATGATCCTAGCAAGTCCCCCATTCTGGAAGCAAATGTTGTATTTACCATAATCCACGAAAGGAAAAGCCGGGGCTAAAAATACAAAACAGAACAAATGTAAAACAGTGCTGCCGCTCCAGTCTGGTAATTGGTCTACAAATGAGTCTCCGGCATCTGTGTGGCAGAGATACTTTTCTGTGTCCCTGAAAGAGCTGGCCGCGCTTCAGATAGACTTCCAGGGACATCAGGATTCCCGAGCGGCTCCGAGATGGCCTTTTGTGCTGAGCAAGCGAATCATAGCAGGTTGTGTGCGGGACTCCCAGCTTCGAAGGCGCGATTGCCTGGCCAGTGATTACATTTAACATGAGAATCAGGTAAGATAGTCTGCCCCGAACTGTGGGGTGGGGTGTAGATACTAAAGGGGGGAATTGTTCTGGGAAATCTGCATGCTCACAGCAACCACAGAGGAAGGGCGACGATGCTGAGGCGCGAAGCATAGAGAGGAAGGCTCAGGGGGACTGCCCAGCGAGCATGGCCGGGAACTCCCGTCAGGCTGCGTGGGGCACAGCCTTCCTTGCATAAACCAAGCAGGGTTCGGACGGTCCAGCCTGGCCTCTCCAGGAGAGGATAAGGCCTTTATTCTTCCTCCTTTCGCATCATCTTCATTACAGGCTCAGCTTCATTCACCAGCTTGGCTACTTGGGATTCTGGTGGGTGATGTGGTTTCCATTTAAAATGTGGCTTGTAGAGGGGCACCTGGGGGGCTCAGTCGGTTAAGCGTCTAACTTTGGCTCAGGTCATGATCTCAGGTTCATGAGTTCGAGCCCGTGTCGGGCTCTGTGCTGACAGCTCAGAGCCTGGGGCCTGCTTTGGATTCTGTATCTCCCTCACTCTGCCCCTCTCCTGCTCATGCTCTCTCTCTCTTTCAAAAATAAAGATTAAAAAAAATTTTTTATGTGGCTTTTAGGGGCACCTGGGTGGCTCAGCCAGTTAAGTATCTGACTTTGGATCAGGTCACGATCTCACAATTTGGGAGTTCGAGCCCCACTTCTTTCTCTCCCCCTCTCCCTGCCCCTTGCTCATTCCCTAAGAATTTTTTAATAATAAAAAAAATGTGGCTTTTATCTACTGCCGCCCCAGCTGCGTGAGAAATAATTACTCCTTACTCATGTATGCACTTCTTTTGATTTTCAGATTTTTCTTCACTAAAAACACTGTTTTGAGAGCACTGTACTCTTCCCAAGTGCCGTATGTCATTTAATCCTGCCCACAGCACAGAGACAGGTGGCCTCGGCCTCATTCTCGAGCTAAAGGTTTTGGGACTCGGAGTAACTGAGCCAGGACTAGGGCGCAGGAGAGCCGCCGGGCTGGGATCCCAGCGGGGGCCTGGCCCGCGTCCGTACCCTCCCTCGTTCCCACTCGTCCCACTGCGAGAAAGAGCTTGCAGTATTTTGTAGACACTCCGTAAATCCTGAATGAACAAACACATGAATGAACGTTTCAGCCAATGGCATCCTGGTATTTTATGTGCACTCATACAAATTTTTCCAAAAGGGTCCCACGTGTCATTGATCAAGCTTTTCCACTAGGGGATCTTTTCACATAACAGATGTGTCTGTATTCCTGCCCAAGTTGTAAAAAAAAAAAAAAATATGAATAGACATAGCTGTGTTTCAGGTCTGAATAATCAGACTTTTTTGGATCTCCTCCCACCCCCCGGCTTTATTGACATATCCTTGGCTCATAACATTGTGTGAGTTTAAGGTGTACAAGGTGATGATTTAAATGATCCAACTTTCATAATAAAGGGAGGAAACATGTTTCTTACAATGCAAACAAGAAACTTGGTTTTCCCTCTTCGCCTTCTAGTCTTCTACCCTCGTGTGGCCTTGCTGTCTCTTCTTCCTTAGCTGGCTGCAGAAACTTACACACCAAGTGCCCTTGGACACATGTCCTGTGGGGTCACCGGACCGCATTCCGTCATTCCCTGGGGACCACGTGCCCACATGCTCCACGTGTAAATTGTTGTCATTCACATTCCTACAGATGGAATCTTGGCAACTATCTGAGAGGTCTTCTCCGGATTCTCTGCTTCTGAATCGGAGGCCCTTTGTCCATGTCATTAGACAGCTCATCTTCCATTTACAGCCCACAGCCACGTCGCTAAGTCTGCCGGTCCATGTAGCTTCATCCTTGCCTGATGGCCACTGTCCACCTTAGGTGAGAAAAGAAAAATAAGGCATGTTACCAGCCAGCTCAAAGCCATAGCACACAAAGACAGCACTAGAACAGAATGGATGTTTGTGTAACAGAAAAGGATAAATGGTAGGTGTAAATTTACAGATTTGGATTCAGATTGAACGGTGCCTTAATAAAAGTCACAAGGAGTCATCAGGATTTTAGATCAGGACCTGAAGACACAGATTATTTATCTGATCCATCCATCTGTCCGTCCATCCATCCATCCATCCATGCCTTCTATGTGTCAGGCCCTCTGCCTAGAGGATGATGACATAGAAATGGACAGGAAGCGATGGGTTGAAGAGAAGCTACTCCTTGAGAGTTTCAGATTTTTGTTTTTCACAAAAGAGGATTCCTCGGGGAGCGGAATTTCAGCTTCTTACTAGTTCCCGCCTCGCCCCGTCAATGAGGATCGTCACGCCCATGGCAGTGGGCACGCGCAGACACTGACAGTCGGCCAAGTCAAAAGCTCTGCACTTGGGTTGGTTTCTGAATGTTTAAAGAATCCTTATTTTAAGATCGTTAGCTTCCGAGGTAGAAGTAATTAAAAACCAATGCTACTTCCCTCCCTTTTTGTTTCTTTTAATATGATGAGCCCCAAGAGCTTCTCTAGTCATTAAAAAATAAAATGCTTGTGCAAAGCTTGTCCCCATAAGCCTTTTTGAGCGTGCCCCCCCCATGCGTGCAAACCAGGATGTCTTTGTTAAGTAGGGAAAGCCTGTTAAAACGATTGAGTTCAGTGTTTCATAATCACGTGGCAATGGATGTGAGGCAGGTGGTTTTCTCTTGCATTGAACGTGGGCTATATTTACAGGAGGGTATATAATCACCATTGCCTCCTTTTATTTGGAGGAAATCGCTCTGATCGTAACTATCTCCATGGCCTAGGCTGCAGATTGCAAGCTGCCGTGTCCCTTGACAATTCTTTTTTATGCACCTGACCACAAGTGTGTAAAGCGCTCCCCAGGCTCCCCACGTGGTGAGACTTCCTCTCTCTCAGCAGGGGCAGAGGTCACGCAAAGAAGGTTCTCCCCCCGTGGAGAGCCTCACGTCAGAATGGCCGTAGGTCTGATAGTGTCAGAGACACATAGGTTAAAAATAAAATTTACGCTAAAGGGGTTCTAGAGCCTAGTGAAAGGTATTCTAAACATCCTAAAGTTGGTATTTTTAGCAATAAAGAGAATCCTGTGCATCGTGCGTCATTGACACTTTGCCAGAGGTGGTCTGCAGGCCCATTTACACCATATAGAATGGATGGAATTGGGGCGCCTGGGTGGCTCGGTAAGTTGTATCCAACTTTGGCTCAGATGATGATCTTGCAGTTTGTGGTTCGAGCCCCGCGTCGGGCTCGGTGCTGACAGCTCAGAGCCTGGAGCCTGCTCCCGATTCTGTGTCTCCCTCTCTCTCTGCCCCTCCCCTGCTCATGCTCTATCTCTCTGTCTCTCAAAAATAAACATAAAAAAAAATTAGAATGGGTGGAATTGCTTTTGCTGACTGGTTGGGATACGCAAAGTGTAAATGGTGGAAGTGAAATTTTGCCCGATCGCTTCTCTCTCCTGTCTTCAGCCAGCAGACATGCAGGGCTGTAACTAAAGGAGACTGAGACCCAGGGAGCGCTGGAGACATACATGAATCATAATAAAAGTCAAGGACAGTTGATACTTTGGCCGGCTGGCAGAGCCACACACCTTTTATATTTTGGGTCAGAATAACATTGTGTCCTTTCTAACTCTTGAGATGCTTGGCTTCCTAAAATGACCATCTTTATTTAGATTAAGGACCCATTTAGAGTAGTTTTAATAATGTATGGTTTCATACATAAGTGGTTCCATAATTTATTTCACCATTATTCTCTGTCAGGGTCTTGAATGTTATTGTTAATTAAGGAGGAAAAAAAAAAGAAAAAAAGAACTGTATCTCCCTCCAGTCAGCCAGGCGAGTGGCTTTTGTTATCAATTGTTGCCCCAAAAACAACCCTTGGAGCCTGTCGATGATGTCCAGTTAGTGAGTTACAAACCGCCTCAGTAAATATCACTCCAGGTTCACAGGTGAACTGCCTCCTAGCTAGGACCCATTTATCACAAGGAACCCAGTTACCAGGGGAACCTTCTGCTGATTTCCACCCAGTGCCTTGCTGGCACACCTGAATTACTAATGTGCGTGTGAGGGAAATCCCCTGCCTTTATCAGCCGGTGCGTTTTGGCTTTCCCACACAGCTGAGGCCACCGATCTGTAGGTTTGATGTCCTCTAGGCGACAATTCCCAAAGAGCACATCCTTTTTGTAAACGCCGTACACATGATTGTAAGCCTCGCGGCCAACGGGGATGGGATTTCCCGAAGCAGCATCTGAAGTAGACATGGAGGGTTTGCGCTTCCTGAGCGTAGCTTCTGGACACATATGCGTTCCTATTACGTCTAGATCTTTCCGTGCTTTGCACTCATGGTCCCTGCGTGCTGAGGTGGAAAGCTGGTAAGCTGTCCACGGAGGTCCTGATGTTTTACATTTCTAGAGAAACCTCTGCATGGGGGCCTCGCAAACAAACTGATCTCAAAACGTGTGTGTCATTAATGGGACATGATTAGGAAGTGACCTCACCATCCTGGCGTCTCCCCCGATGGGGAAGCACTGTGTCCTGAGGTGTTCGCGCCTTCGGGTGTGCTCTGTGTAGTCAGTCAGTGATCTCCAGAATCCCAGTGCCTCCGCGCCGTGAAATATATTCCTGAGACTGTGGACGCGGGAGACCTCGCACAGTTCTACTTCCCAGGAGAAATGTGGTTTCCAGAATTGATGCCATATGACCTTGGGAGGGAAAGTAAAATCATCCTCATAGTGTTTTGGGTGGTGGTTTTTAAAATTCCTGTACCATCCTGTCCTGGGTGAGTTTTCGGCTTTCCGAGCCCATCGTGTCATCACGTTTCTTCTTCTGTTGTTGTTTTCGGTAACAGAAGACGTGAATCTCTCCAGATAGTTTAGCTTTCCTTCTACCAGTCTTCTAGGACAAGAAACAGCTCGTGATTTTCCGAGTAAGCCTGGCTCTCCGTGGCTCGAAATCTTTATGCTCTGGGCATAGTTACTGACCATAGTATTATTTCCATAATAAATGTGTCCCATTTTCATATAAGCGTGAACCCTGTCACCCCAAGTCCTCAAGGAACTTCCAATCTATTCCATGTTATCTTGGAAAGACCCCTTCTGGTGGCAGTTTTTTAATAGCGTGATGCCTCTTCAGCTTATTTGAGTTGATTGTCCTTGTCACATCATCTGTACAGACACAAAATCGGACAGCCCTGTGTGATACCTTTCAAAGCAGAGGGCGGGGCTCGGCTGACCACCGTGGGCACCTGTACGTCATTTTTAGCTGAGCCGCCTAACTGTAGTCAAACGTCTCAACGTTAAGCAACAATGAGAAGAAAACAAGACAAAAAAAAAAAAAAACAACTAGGAAGCAATTTGTTTTCTGCTTTCACTTTTGAACTCACTGTTAAAGTTCTGCTGCTAAATTACAGTCTCCTATTTATTTCCCACGCGTATACCCTCCTTCTCTTCAAGGAGTCTATTTAGCAAATATTGTCAGTTCTGGAAAATTATGATCGTAATTTTGGTTGCCCCAGTTTAGAGCTGTCATTTTAAAATTGAAGAACTATTGTAATATGCATTGTGGTGTTGTTATTAAAGATAACAGTAATGATTTCAGTAATTTCAAAATACCAACAATAATCATTGCAGGTGGCTTTCCAGTCTCAAGATTGGTCTCTCCAAAGCCCTTCAAAATTGATGGGGAATTGTGAAAAGCCCTAGCAGGAGCAGAAGGAAATGAGGGTTACTAGTCCACAGAAAGCTTCTAAAAGGGTGAGGGTGTTTCTCTGATTGGCCCAAGTCATGCTGTTGACAGTCTCTTTGTTTCCATGACCACGAGGTTCCTCATCCAGTTGTGAGTAACATCGTATTATGTTACTTGATTTAACAGCTGAAAAGTTTTCAGTCTCAAGCCCCATAGTTCAAGTTGAGTTATTAAATTTAAACCTCATGACTTCCCCTTTGTATCCTCCGGATTCAGAAGGCCACTTTGGCCCTGTGAAAGAATCCTGTTCCTAGCGTCTTGGGTTTTATGTGCTCTTGAGTAATTTTTCCTTGCATACCTTTTCCGTGGGTGGGTTAACAGGAAACGAAACGAGAGAGCATGAGAGTGTGCCGATGATGATGACCCAAGCTTTTGTTGCTGTTGATAGTTTTTGTGTATTGTTTGGTTGTGCTTGGAGATAAGGATGTAGTTAATGCCTGACGGTTGGTAGGGAGAGGATTTTGAACTCTGGAGTCTTCTGTTAGCTTCACTACTCCTACAAGGGTACCACCATCTATGCACAGGGGACACTGTGTGTGGCCACGGGCCAGGCGTGGGACCCCTGTTTCTGGAGAGCCAGCATGGCCGCAGAGAGCCAGATCTGTGCGTCCTGTGAGCTAAGGCTTACGTGAAAAGGACGCCCAAGGCTGTTTCAGTCAGGGGGGCGCTGGGGGAGGGGATTGGAGGGGCAGGCGGTCAGGCAAAGTAGTGCGGGCTTTCTCCTCGTACCCAGAGCATCTAGCCTGCGCCATGCATTCTCCTCCCACTTCCCCCTGGACCTCGCTGTGTGTGCTAGATCTTGCAAAGCTGGGAGAGGTCCCCACCCCTCCGAGCCTGGGCAGCCCTGCAGTGAGGGACACCAGCCATATGGAGACACAAGGGGGCATTCTAAAGCGAAAAATAAAAAACGCTGCTGGAGAAACAATAAACTGCAACTTCTTCAAAAGCTGCCCCACAAGTTTCTGCCGTAGCCCCACAGCCCAGTTACGTCCCCAACCTTGGGTTTGACCCCGTTCATCTTCCTCCCGGAAAGTGGAGTGGAAGGAAGGGGCTCCAGAGTAGTCAGGAGTGTGCTTTGGACTGAATGTTTGTGTCTCCCCAGAATTCAGATGTTGAGACCTAACGCCCAGGATGATGTTGTCAAGAGACAGATGGGGCCTTTGGGAGGCGATGAGGTCATGAGGTGGGTCCCTCCCAACGGGGTGAGCGCCCTTATGAAAGACAGTTCCCCCACCCCTCCCCCACACGAGAACACAGCAGGAGGACAGCCAGCTCTGAAGGGCAAGCCGGCTCTCCTCAGACCCCGGCCCTGCCGGTGCTCGGGTCCTAGACTCAAAGCGTCCAGAACTGTGAAAAGTAGATGCCTGTTGTCACTTAGCCGCCCAGTTGATGGAATTTCTATATGGTGGATAGGGGAGCATTTGGGATGTTCCCAGTGTAGAGTAGGAGCAGAAAAGAGCTGTTTTGCCCCAGAAAAACACAGGCATGTAGTTATTTTGACAAGGACCAAACATCGGATGGAAAAGATACATATATCGTGATACCTTGTTCAAAACCTGGGCTGTTGGGGCGCCTGGGTGGCTCAGCCGGTTAATTGTCCGGCTTCAGCTCAGGTCATGATCTTACGATTGTGGGTTCAAGCCCCACATTGGGCTCTTTGCTGACAGCTAGCTCAGAGCCTGGAGCCTGCTTCCGACTCTGTGTCTCCCTCTCTCTCTGACCCTCCCCTGCTCACGCTGTCTCTCTCTGTCTCTCAAAAATAAATAAAAAACATTAAAAAAATTTTTTTTTCAAAACCTGGGCTGTTGGGCTGCACAAGCCCTGAAACAATGAGAAATGTGAGGGCAGTAACTGTCGCACTCATCGCTGGGTCTGACACGCAGTGGAGCCTGCTCTCCGTACCTAGTTGTTCCATAAATGAAGGAAAAATTCAGGGCAATGCAAGCCGGCCTGGTGGACGCTATGGCAAGGTTAGAGCCCTGAATGGTGAAGAAGTTACACGTCCAGGTCTTCCTTTTGTCTCTGATTTCTAAAAGGATCACCCTTTTTTTTTTTCTTATGTTTACTTATTATTGAGACCAACACAGCATGAGTTGGGGAGGGACAGAGAGGGAGGGACTCAGAATCCGAAGCAGGCTCCAGGCTCCGAGCTGTCAGCACAGAGCCCGATGCAGGGCTCCGACCCACAAACCGTGTGATCATGACCTGAGCCGAAGCCGGACGCTTAACCGACTGAGCCACCCCCGGACGCCCCAACGATCACCCTTTCAACACCTCTGGGTGTTGTAGGGTGTTCATGACAAGAATATAAAAAATGCGTTCCATCTTTTCCAAACAAAAGGAAACTTAGTTTTCCTTCAGTTACTCTCTGTCGAATGTGACCTTGAACTGAGCTGCAGTTCACGCTTGCACAGCCTGAACCTCTATGTTCAGAATTGCATCAAGCCCACTTCGGTCCGCAGTTGTCAGGTTTTTGGGGCCTGACTGATCCTTCCTGGGAACATTCCAGTGGCACGTGTTTGGCTGTAGACGACTCAAGGGTGGATTTGGATTCTAGATCCCAGCAAGCTCATTATTGTCTCCCAACTGTAATGTTGGTTGTGGGGGGAGGGGGGCCGGCCGCATCAATCCTGTTCCCACGAGGCTGCGCGTAGCATTTATTTCTCTGAAGCCCCCAATCTGCCAGCGTCAGACTTAGCGGGCCGAGCCCTTAGCTTCTGGAAACAAAAGAGATTCGCCACCTTGTAAGAAAAAGATTCCATCCATTACTGGGTGAAGTAAGGCATTTCTTCATATCAGCTAAAGCCTCCTTGAGAACCATGACCGGTGCCTAATTTTCCCCAGAAACCAGCAATTACTTTGGTTTTTTTCCCCCTCATTCAGGTTGACCCACCACATTTAAGCCACTCCACGGGGGGTCTATCCCCTCTCCTCTTAAATATACCTAGATAGATATTTAATTTTTAATACTCTCTTCCAGGTTTTTTGACAGGTTATACATATGCTAATGGGAATAAGCTTATTATTTGAAGCACAGAGATTCTTGTCACCGAGGCTTCATTAACACTGTTATCACCACCTGACATTTATCTTATAATTTTCTAGAGCTGACTGTTGGGTCTCCATGGAAACCCAAATTGCAATTGAAACAAGTACAGTAATAAAGGCATCCCCGGAGATTGACAGCACGCAAAGCCTGGCTACATTTGTTTATCGTGCCTTCAGTGGCTGCAGCCAGAGAGGGATGAGGCGCCCTTGGGGTGTTTGGAATTACCTCTCCGGCTTCACGCGCATCCCACCCGGCTCTGCGTGTATGGCGACTGCACCCTAACGTCGTGGGTCCCGGTGTTAGCGATTAGGTCGCTCATCTTTCCTGGACTCACCTCAAGGCGTCGTGAATATTGGATGTGAAATTAGCCATGATCCTATTTGGATCCGGAAGGAAATTCTTCCTGGATGATTCTGACCCGGCGAGATGTTGGTCAGCACTTAGGATGGACTTCCTTCTGGGCACGGGCGGGGGCAGCTGCTGACTTGGGATTCTGTTTCCTCCCTTGATCTCGAGGAACCTGTGCTCTTTTAAGTTCATGACTTCACATCAGTTTGGTTGATGCCTCAAAGCAAAGAGTCAGGAGACTGGAGTGAGTCCAGAGTGAATTAATCTGAAATTAATTTGATTCTGAAAGACTCCATCTGGCTGTGTTTGGGAGAGGCAGTTAGACAGATACATAAACAAATGATCATCTGTATTCATTGTGCCAGATGCAGTGTCAAAAAATGAAGAAATGGCTTTAAAAGAAATCAGCTATGGGGAATTTTGATATAATGATATTCAGCCTCTTAGAATAACAGCTATTATAATTTAGCACATAATCCTATTTTCATTCTTATTTGTTTAGGGGGTTAGATCTTATGGTGTGTTTTTAAAGAAATAAGCAAATTAAATGTCAAAACCTATCTTAATTGGTGATTTAAGATGCTAAATGGAATTTATGACATACTGCAGGAGAGAAGGGGGCGTTACAGATTTCTGAATCAAACTGGTATTTGGTATTGATCTCTTCAGATGTGATGTCAGGATTTAAAAACTAGCAAAGTGGAAAGAATGCCATTTGGACTTTGTCTCTGGATACATGGTTTTGCAGCACGGCCAGTGGGATTTTGTAGCGTAGGGACACATACCCGGAGAGCTCCGGGCATACTGTTCCGGAAGTCTTCAGTGAGTAATGATGCAGACTTGGCCATGGTTTTCCATTCCTCTTACCAACCTCTTTAAGTAGACATCGGAGAGGCCAGCGTTTCGGATTGCTCTCCAGGAATTCCGTGCAATCTCCATAGAGCCTCTCGTTGCCTTTTCTTACGCTGGGACAGAAAGATTCCAGAAAATTCATTATTAGTTCCTTGAACGCTATCCTAGGCATCTGTTATGGGCCTTTTATTTCCAATTTTCAAACCACAAACCTCATCTCTTCTGTGATGTCGGAAAGAGAAAGAATTCAAGTTTACTTCTTGATCAGTGAACAAACATAATTTACTTTAGGAAAACAAAGTCCCTGAAGGGAGCAGTTCCTCTCTCTCCCCAGACTCCCCCCCTACCTCCCTCACTTGTCCCACCCCAAGCGCAACAAGACCCATGATAACAAGCTGGTAAAAATAGAGCAGCCGACTTAGGAAAATTAACCCATTGACCCCCCGCTCCCAAAGCCGAACCGTCTTGGCACAGTCGGTTGAAGCATCTAATGACAGCCAACCAGAAGGTGCCCAAATCGTGAATGTTGATGCACACAGTGTGTTAGATGAGAGAGTAGAGTCTCAGGTACCTGGAACCCCCGGGGAGTGAGTCCGCCTTATTAGCGGAGTTTGCAGGAGAGGTGAAAGCGGATCCTGTAAGGCACGAGTTCTTTATTGTCTCATTTTGAAGGAATCCTTCTTAACAATGAATTATATATTTCCCGGCCTCCTTAAACACAGTTATTGAGCATAATTTTTGACCCTTTCGGGGAGACAAGATCACCATTATACAAATTAATTATTCCGCTGCACTGCTGTCCTTGGGAACTCCTGGAGAACAGAAGTCAGCCGCGGCTCTGAGCGGGCTTTCCACTGCTGTGGCCCATCAGAATCGCCTGTCGGCTGTCACCCCGTGGGCCACCCAATGCAGACCCTCTCTCTCATTTGCTGCTTCGTCTCCTGTGGGTTTAAAAGGCAGATGATCAAGGCTGTGAAAAACCAACAGAAAGTACAAGAAATCTTTGAGGAATGGATTGAGAAGCTCCCCCCCCCCCCCCCCAGAGGATTGAAAGGGCATAAACATCAGGGCAGGAACTTTGTGACACACGTTTTGACTGCTCTCAGGTCGTTCTCTCTTAATTCTCTTGCTGGCATTGCACGACGTAGGAGTTTGAAGGCATTATTCAAAAAAATACATCTGAATCTAATAAACTGCTCCTCTACAGAAGTACATGTCTTCCTTCACCAATGGATGCTGTTTTGTGATCTGAACTGTCGTTAACATGATGTAATTAGTTCCTGTATATGCCGTCAGCGTTAGATTTTCCAGATCGGTGGAAGGAAACAGTGGCACCCCTTATCTCTGGTGCGTTTATATGAAGCCTCATACTGCTGGCTGCATCCCTCAGGCTGACATTCATTTTAACTTCAGACCCTTGATTACACATCGTTTATGACCGAGGAAGGTGGGCCAACTGCGGGTTGAGGAGAGACCAGTCCGAGATTCAATTTTGCCATTGATAAATGATAAAATGAATAATGGATGGACAGATAATCGATATTTAACGGAAGGGTAGATAGAGTTCTGAGTGCATGCCAAGCACAGAGGTCAGTGACATCTTCGTCCTTTCATCCAAAGGAGGAGAGCCCCCTGAATGGCTTTTGCAATGTTTCTATCACCAGAATAGCAGTGGACCCAGCAGGCATTTAGAGAAAAATAGGCACGAGTCAGTGACTCACTGGTCAGAGGTGTATCGACCCTGAGATCCCATAGAAGATTGCCAGATGGGATAACATGGTTCTTTCTAATCATGGCTCATCACTGCATAGTGTGTGACTTCAGTTTCACAATTTCAAAGACTTCTTGCCATATTAGGTCTGGTTATTCACAAGATACGTGTTGAGGACACACACAGACTGGGCACCATGATTACCTTCCAAATGAAGCCCTCTCTGAACCTTTATTCAGAATTGTACCCCTCCACCCCACACTCCCTGTCTCCGTCCTCTGCTTTGTTTTTCTCCACTGAAATGATTCTCCTCCCTTGGAAGACTCCCTTATTTTGCCATTTTATGCCCCCTTGTAGAAATAAGCTCCATAAAAGGCAGTTTTACCTCATTTTATTCACTGCTGTCTCTCCAGTACCTTGAATAATGCCTGGATCGTGGGGTCACTTTATAAATACCCACTGAATTAATGATTGAGTAAGACATCCCTGTCACCGAGAACTGCACGGTCTCCGCATGCACCTGCCTGGGGGCTCAGTTAATTATCGCCTCGGTGGGCTCAGCTGTCAGAGGAGGGGAGAGGCCCTGGCTGGCAGCAGAACAGCCTGGTGCTCCGTGCAAGGCGGTCTCCCTGATCTCAGATTCGGGGCAGGGTGGGAGGCAGTGGGAGCCGGTAAGAGACACAGGGAAGTTGAACCTGAAACCAAACTGGAGGGAAAGCCAACAGGAAGGGATTCTTGTTAGATGTGCTGAGGTCGAGGTGGTACCTAGAGCTTCCTGTCGGCCGCAGCTATCGGAGAGCAGACCCGAAGGGAAGGGATCACGTGGGTGGCAAGAGCCCAAGGGCAGGAGGCCTCCACAGGAGGGCTGGGTGCCACAGTGCGGGGGGATCACTGAGGGCGGCAGTGCAGGGGTGGCCGTCCCAGCCGTGGGTCCCTCCAGTGTGGCTTGGTCCCTGCTGTCAAACTGCAAGCTCCGTGCAAGGCGGGGCACCGGGACTTCGCTCTGCAGTCTCAGCCCCCTTTTCCGGCCTTTTGTCTCTGACTGTCACCGCGGACTCAGTGAAACGGGGCACACAGCTCCTCTTCCTTCACCTCTGATTCTTTAAAAAGAAGCTTTGACCACAGGGATGAGTGGTCATTCGGAACGCTGCATGCCAGTCCCCGTGGCCAGGTCAGTCCCTTGCTGCGGGCTTAGCGCAGGCCCTCGCGCACGGCTCTGTCCCGGGCCTGAGCGCTCTGTATTGTGGCGTCACATTGTGCACTCTCCTTTCATTGGTCCAGAGCAGCTCTGGGGGATGAGTGGCCCTATTTTTCAACTCTCTTCTTCAGACCTAGCACAGGGCCTGGCATACAGCAAGCCTTCCGTAACTGTAATTGGAAGGAAAGAGAAAGATTTTTGTGGGAGAATGAACTTGAGGTGGGTTGGACGTCAGTCTGCAAGGACAGCCGCCCGCTTTCCCCACCGGTGTGTCCTCAAGTGAGTGGCCCGTGTTGTCGGTCCGCCCTGGTGGCTCCCTCTTGGATGGGTCACTCCTGGGAAAGTACTTGAGCCAGTGCTGGGAGCAGGAGTTAGTAGGCTCACAAGGCATGGTGGCTGGGACCTAGGGACAGGGCACCAGACAGGATGCCCCTTAGTTCCATCATTTGCTGCCGGCAGGTGAATATGGGTGACACTTTAGGTGAAAACCAGTGTTCAGTATGGGGAGTTCCCCATGTTTGTCTTCATTTCATAATGACTCACGTTTATTTACTCAGAGGCACCAAACCAGGGTCTTCCCCGGCATCCAGAAGGACCGTGTACAGTTACTTGCCCGCGCAGACTGGTGCATTCTGTACCACTGAGCCGCGGGCAGGCAAATCAGACCGGGAGGGCACCTAGAGGGGCCATATGCCCAGAGCCAGGGTGCCCCCCACTCCATTTTCTCATCCACAAAGTGGGGCCAATAATAGTGACCTCAGCCTTGTGGGGGACGGCAGGGAGGGGACAATTAATTAACGTGAACTCCTGGAGGACTTCGAAAATGTGAAGCCCGATATAAATCTTACATGTGACTATTATTTCCCTGTTGCCATTTCTAAAAGTTCATCTAAAAAACCTCTCCCTGTGCAAATGCTCTCTGCTCCTCTCTGAAGTCCTGAACTATTTCTGATAAATCACTGAAGGAAATGAGTTCCCCGGGCAGGGGCCATCCAGAGCCGACGCCTCGCTGCCTTCCCAGCGAGGCGATTTGTTTGTTCAGACTCCAGGCACCCCCTGGATGCCTCCAAATTTACTTCTTTGTGGGGGTTTTCCAGCTACCTGCTTTTTACTAGCAGTCAAGTTGAGAGAAGGTAATAAGGCTTCCCTTTTTTCGGTGAGTCCAGACGCCTGTGCTGTGCGGCCTTTTCTGCGGGAATCAGTTTCTACAAGTCAGGCTTACGTGTCACCCCTGCAAACAGAGGTCTCTCGCTCGTAAACTTCCGTCCAGATGCAGTCCGCCCGTACCTCCAGCCGTCCCGGGAGGCCGCCTAGCCCCCGGGTCGTCTGTGAACAAAGTCCATGTCCTACACGTTCTTAATCAGTGCTGTGTTCTTCTACCTTGTCAGAGCACAGAGATGAACATAGTACATGCATGTGCACTCACGGGGAACTTGAACTCTGTTCCAGAGGAGCCCAGACCAACAGATTTACAATTCGACCATTTACAGAAAGGCTGTGTCCTCTTAAGGGTATTGTCTGCTCCACTTAATCTTGTGTGAGTTCACCAGCTGACCTCCAGATGTCTCACTCCAGAGATTTGGGGTCCCGTCCTGTAATTGGTGTGGCCTCGACACACATGGTTTTGGTGGTGAACAGAAACAGTGCTTCTGTAAGTAAATACAAGACCGTCATTGGTTTCATCCTATTTGTGAGACAACAGCTATCCAGTGTTTTGCTGAGTTTACCAAAACCACTCAGCAACTCGGATTCCAACTACAGTTAAGATGTAGCTGCCAGGCCCCTGGGCGGCTCAGTCGGTTAAGCCTCTGACTTCAGCTCAGGTCACGATCTCACAGTTCATGCATTTGAGCCCCATGTTGGGCTCTGTGCTGACAGCTCGGAGCCCGCTTCAGGTCTGTATCTCCCTTCCTCTCTCTCAAAAGTAAACATTATATGTAAAAAAAAAAAAAAGGCGCCCTGTTGAAAGGCAACCATAGAAGGTGGAGGTTTTCTTCATGAAATGGTGCATTTTCAGAAGGATGTGAACTTCCCAGAGCTTGAGTTGGGACGACAGCTGAGTGTTTCCCCCAAGGTGAGAGGCTGGAAAGGTTTAGAATAGAGAATTATGACTTCTGAACGGTGCCGTGCCCACGTCTCCACAGGGTTGAACACAATGCAGTGTAAGAAATTGTTGGTGCTGGACCCCGGGGGCCACATTGTCAGTCAGTGGAAGAGAGAATTCCATTTTAAAATCACTAAGCAGCAACAACACAGACAACGTAGAAGACTGTTAGTAGTGTACTGACTTCCGTGCCCATCCTGTGGCCCATGCCCACCGGAAGGCACCAGGCTCGTGGCCAACTTCCTTCTGCCATTGCCTTACGCAGCTCAGTCTTGGACAATTTCCTGTGATCACCAAACAAAGCCTTTTCTCCATGCGCTATTACTTAAGTACAAGTGATAAAATACATAAATAAAAACAAAAAAGCGATTTCTGGGCCCTTTGAAAGAGCAGCCTGTCCTGTGACTCAAGTGATGGGCTCACAGTTGGGATATTCGGAAAGATGGGCACACACGAAGACAGTGATGCTGCGGCTGCAGCCCGCATACCACTGTGTGAGTGACGCCTTGTCAGCTCCCCAGCCGGCGCCTTAGTCACCTGTGAGCCCCAGGGACGGCCTCAGACACAGATGGGGAACCACCCCCGGGCTTTAGGCAGCTGGTCGTATTACCTGCATTATCTTCTCCGTACATTGTCATCTGGGCCCAGCCCAGAGTCGCAGACTTGCAGACATGAACAGCCGGACGAGAACTGTTTTGTTTTTCAAGTGAGGAAACTGAGGTACAGGCTGGGTACAAGGTTCACTGGGATCCCACAGTTGCTTTAACACTGAGCCAGGATGAGACCCCAGGACCATCCAGCCCACAGGCCTGCTGTCCGGTCCCTCCGGTATGGGTGTCATTGTCCTGGTGCCGTATTCTTGTTATCCCAAAACCTCCTGATGAGATGGTGTTTTAGCATATCTTAGCTCTACTCAGTTTTGTTTTGAGGTATATTTGCAGTTAGAGGTATTTAATTAACGTTAAAGTTAAAAATTGATTCTCAGCTGCCCTAATTTCGGGTGTTCAGTAGCCACTTGTCACTGTTGGCTGCCATGTTGAATTGTCCAGTTACAGAGCATTTCCACCGCTGTTCAGAGTTGGGCAGTGTGGACAGAAGACAGTCTAAATTAAAAAAAATAAATAAAACCAAGAGGGATAAAAAGAGAAATAGCAAGATTGTTGGTAAACCCTCAGGGAAATTAGCTGTCTTTACACAAAATTTTTCCAAGACAGACCATCCTTTTGGGTTGTTTTGGGCTTGATCTATCTTCTGAAAGGGGCATTTTATGTCTTTTTTTTTTTCCAGTACTATTACACTTACTTGTAGCCACTTGTCATTTCTTATACCCATTCTGTACATTTGTTATTCTTCCTCTCCTATAGATTAAAGGAGATAGCACACGGAAAGTTGCTTCCCAAGCAACAAGATGAAAGGAAAGAACTATTGCTTGCTTTGTTACCGCTCTCTAAAAGGAAGCCTGCGATTCACTGGGCCATGGAAAAGCTTATTGTCTTGGAATTAATAACAATAACCCATAGAATGAATTATTATAATTTCTGTAATATTTTACTGCTTAGAGGAACCTCAGAAGATTTTGCATATCCTCTGTTGATCTAGTTTTCTTGACGCAAAAATAGAGTAGGGAAGTAGGTCAGCGCCTGTGGTAAAAGCAAAAAGCAAGTCCACTCATTTTTTTCCCCCAAACATCATTATATTTTTGTCTTGGCTCTGAGACGGATACCACCAGTGCCCGCTGGCTTGGTGCTTTCTGACTTGTGGTCCGATTCCATATGGCGTCGGTCCGCGAGGAGCCTTGCGTTTGGCTCCTCGCCAAGAGCAAACGCAGAATTGGCGTTCAGTGTCTTGTAGTTTGTAGGTGAGGTGCCAGCAGAGATTTGAGTGGGTCTGTCGCGGGCCTGGGAGCGGCCACGGAGTCTACAGGAAGCCTCCCCCTAGAGCAACCCAGTCCATGGAACACTGAGCACCAACGGGTGGTCTTCACGTCTGTGTCCAGGCTCCGCAGACCTCCCTTCTGAGGGGTGGGACGCTGGAAAAGCCACTTTACCTCCATGACTCCCAACTGCATCATTTCCAAAATGGGGATGATAATGTCAGCTTTGCGGAGCTGTTGGTGATATTGTATGTCAAGTGCCTGGCCGAGTTTTCTGGCCGTGAGTAGGCTCTCCAAAAACATTTGAATTTGCATCTAATTCCTGCGTTGTCCTGGGTGTTGAGGATGGTTAGTGAGCTAGTCTGATTTTCTAAGCCTGAAGTCAGATTCTAGAAAACAGAAGATCAGCCTGAGATTTGTGCTGTCCACTCCCTTCATTACCCCTCTGCGAAGAGCATGCCAGCTCTCCATGGCCTCCGGCGAGTGCCCCTGAAGGTTTCGCTATTGGACACATGATCTCTGGCTTCCCTGGAAGTGTCCACGCGTCCAGCCTCCTGAGGACAAAAGAAGTCAGTAAGTCTCTGCTAAGAATGAGCATCAGCCAGGAAGAAAAGTGAGAGTTCAAAGGAGGAGGACCTTAGGGACACCTGGGAGGCCCAGTCAGCTGAGTGTCCAACTTTGGCTCAGGTCATCATCTCGCAGTTCATGAGTTCAAACCCTGTGTCGGGCTCTGGGCTGACAGCTCGGGGCCTGGAGCCTGCTTCGGATTCTGAATCCTACTCTCACTCTGCCCCTTCTCTGCTCATGCTCGCACGCACTCGCGCTCTCTCTCTCTCTCTCTCTCTCTCTCTCTCAAAATAAACAAGTAAACATCAACGGAGTCCAAACAAAGGAAGAGGAGCTTGCATGCATTCGAGCAAAGTCAACCAGTCTGTTTAGTACCGTCAGGATCTGGGCATGGGATTCAGCAATGGGGTTCGTGGGGCGAGGGCCACCTGTCCTGCACACAGGCTTCTGATTGAGACGCTCTGCTGTCATGGCGGTTCGTAGAACAACTAGTCATTGTTAGATTGACTTTCGTGATTGTCACGCTCTTAGCATTTCATGGCGATCATTGGAACAGTTGTTTGCAAAGTGGCAAGTAGTTGGGAAATGATGTGTACATGTGGATGAGAGGCGTTCATGGATGTGACCCTGTGGGGATAGAGAAGAAGGGGATGTGGAGATGGAGACGTTAAGTTATTGAGAAAATGTGGCTTTTAACATAGTCTTACTGGATTGTCAAGTTCAGAACTTGGCCCCTTCCTTTCACAGATCATAGAAAGGGGTGTGTGTGTGTCTTTCTTTTTGTCCTGCCTTTTATTTGGTGGTGTGATGCCAGGGACCCAGTAGGATTTGTTCTTGGCCTTGTCTTCTCTGAGATTTACCCTGAGCCATTCACTCTCAGCCCAAGGGGGAGCCGACACAGCGTTTGGCCACATGATGGATTAGAAATATTTTGTGCTTCGGAGTCCGTTGGGCCTAGGGTTGAATTCTCCTCTTACACTACGTGAGCCAGGAATCTCAGGGAAGGAATGCTTTTCTTAGATGTTTGCATCTAGAAAATAAAACTTTCTGATAGGATTGTCTCAGGGATTACAAATAATGAAAGCACAGCACCTGGCACCGTAGGAATTGTTGGAGTCTCCACTATGAAAACAGTCGGGATGGAGCAGAAGGCTTGTAACGTTGTAACGGTCACTCATGCTAGTGTACCAGGCGCGAGCAAGAGGAGACAACCCAGCAGAGCGCGCTAACATTTCTTAGACACTTCCTGTTGGCCGTGTTCTGGAATGAACACCCGACCCCGAGATGGCGTCTGTGGCTCCCATTTTACAGATGAAGAGATTGAGGCCCAGAGCGGCACAGTTAGGAAGTGCTGGCGCCAGGATTCAGAGCCCTTGCCCTGAGCCCTGCCAGCCCACTGCCTCCGGATGCTCGGAGGCCGCAGGCCTCTCTGCAGGATGGCTGATAGGAGAGGGGTTATAAATACGCACTCACCGACCGAAAGAGCAAAGGCACAAGCCCTCTCTTCCGCCTCCCTTCCTTTCTGCGCCTCCTCCGTGAGGGTTTTTTCGAGAACATGAAAACGGCCCCTGTCGGGAGGGCACTTAGGGAATGCTGGCTGTAGCCTGACTTCAGAGGTTAGAACTAACATCCCGGCCCCTGACTCCTCCATGGTGGTCTCTGTGCTCTGTACGGCCGAGGTGCAGCAGCTCTGTTTTGGGAGCTTCCGTTCCCTGGCAGCCGAGACCTGTGGCGATGCCTTCCTCTTCATCCTAGCTGATTGTCAGCAGCGGTGACCGCAGCCCTTCCTGTCCCAGAAACACGTCTTGCCACAGTCCCTGTGCTCTCAACGAGCTGTGAGCACCACGCTCTGTTCTGCGTGGGGCTTCGCCACCTCCCCCAGTGGGGTCCTCCCCCCCCCCCCCCCGCCAGGGTCATGGTGCTCACCGCGTTCTCAAAGGGCAGAGGTGCCCAAGGAGGAGATGAGCGGGCAACCTCTAATATAAACCAGCATTACATTGCACCTAAACTGTTGAAAGAAGATGGTGCACTCAATATTTTATTCAGCACATTTTTTATAACAATAAGGTTGATTAGAGAAACCTCTGGAAAGTGCTCCAAGTTAGACAGTCTGATTGTTTATCTCAAGGATTAAAAATAAAAAATCAAGTGGTAAAACAGAGGGAATGAGAAGTAGTCGAAATCGAAGCCAGGACCCTCATGAGGAGTATTTGCCATCATTTTCCTCTCGGGATTAAATTAAATTCAGGATTTCTGCTGTCCACAGGCTTTTTGTTTGTTTGTTTAGCCATCAGGGTGGTGGGTCTTTTTTTATCCAGGGCTCCAGACTAGCCTAGATCCACAGCAGATTTAAGGGGCACTGTGCTGCTGGGTTGTTTGCTTCAACCCAGTAAGTTATTAACCCTAAGCCACCCTGAAATGACACCTGCCGTTTGCAGCGAAGTTTTAGCCCATGTGGCCCCTTTCTGACCTTCCTGCCGCGTGGGCTGGGGGCTGGTGGGCTGGGGGGCTCTGCAGGTCCTGTGTCTGCGGGTTTGCACTTGTCGGGGTGCATTTTCTTTGCACACGATGAGATGCTAAACCAAGAGCACAGGAATGCAGACGAAGGCTGCTCAGAGCATCAGGACTTGTCACTTGGCAGAGTAGGTGGGTTTAGCCAGCAGGGCGGGTGGGGGCGGGAGGAGGATGAAGGCCGTAGGGGGTTTTGCTGTTCACACAGGGGTCCGGATGCAAAATGAAGGCCTTCATCATCATATTATATGATGCTGACTTAGAATTACAGAATTCTAAACAAGCGTTCTCTCTTCCAAATGAGGGTTTTGGAAAACAGCATTAAAGAAGATTGATGTGTAAAAGCTTATGGTCTTGCTCTTTGTATCAGCCCCAAATATTTACTGAAGCTAGGAGAAGAAAAGGCAGACTTTCCTCTTTTCTCTCCCAAACGTGTGATTGTTTAGAACTCAAGTGCAACATCTGGAAGTCAGATATACAGAGAGCAATTTATGGAGTGTGAAAGATTTGAAATATTCAGTGTCCTTTAGTGGGAACTCAACTTTCTGGGGCTGCATTTTTTTTTTCTCCCCGGGCACAAAGCAGGCATTTCTGAGATCGCCTTTGCCTCTCTGAATTAAACCCTTTGTGCCCGGATCCCATAAACAATGTGCTTTTTAAATGGGAGCCCCCTCCCCGCCCTGGCCCTTTGCTCCAGTGTGGGCAGCCAATCAGCTGCGCCCAGCCGCATTGCTGGAGCACTTTCCATTCTGAGCAGCAACAACGTACTAATTTGATGCACACATGGATGCCTCGCACTCTGCAAATTCATCACCAGCATCTTGCATTAGTCATCTGACGGGCTGCCAAGTGTTTCGTTTTCTTTTCATGTGACTTTATTATTACCACCTCTCTCCTCTCTTCCAAAAACCTCCAAAAGGCGGGGCGGGAGCAGGGGTGGGGGGAGCTGGAGCGAGGCGGAGGGGGAGAATCCAGCACAAATCCAGCCCTGCCCTTCTTTGCACACGAGAGCCAATGTAGGGCTGATAAGGCTGCGGATGCGTTGGTGGCAGCCTTGCAGAGCGAGACCTGCACTTAACTTGCAGCTGCCTCGCGAGCTGGGGCTTCAAGATGTCCACGCCCCGGGTGACAGCCGGCGGGGCGCTGCCCTGTGCTCGGGCGGCGATGCTGAACAGCAGCCTGCAGTGAGAGCCCGCAGCGGCTGCCGCCGAGGAGCAACCTAATGGTGCCTGTGCTTTGTTTTAGTTCATCAAATTTCTCCGACTCATTAGGCACTTTGCCCCGTGCTCCTCTTCCTCCTCCTTCCGCCTCCCCGCCCCCACCCCCACCCCCATTTTTTTCTTCCTGTCCCTCACGGTGCAGCCCTAACTCTGGCTCCCGGTTCCCTTTTTGACAGTAACGGCACAGCCAACAAGATGAACGGCGCTTTGGATCACTCAGACCAACCAGACCCAGATGCCATTAAGATGTTTGTCGGACAGATCCCCCGGTCCTGGTCGGAAAAGGAGCTGAAAGAACTTTTTGAGCCTTACGGAGCCGTCTACCAGATCAACGTCCTCCGGGACCGGAGTCAGAACCCTCCCCAGAGTAAAGGTACGGACCGCGGGGACGCACGCGGTGGGGAGGGGGCAGGGCGCGCGCTGGGGGGCAGGGTGCACGGTCAGGGGCACGAGGGGGGGAAAGGGAGAGAGAGGGAGGGGGGCGGCGGGGCTGCCCGTGCCCCGCGGGAGGGAGGACCGAGAGGGGAGCAAGCCGCCCGCCGTGGTGCTCCGGCCAGCCGGGCTCCTCCCCGCGCCCCCGCCCGCCCGCCGGACAGGTGGACGAGCCACCCGGGAAGCGGGAGGGAGGAGGCGGGAGGGGAGGGAGGAGCGGCGGGCCCGGCCGCGCCTCTGTGCCGGCGCGTGATCGCTCTCCCGAGGTCACTTTCTAGGCAGCGCAGGCTCCTCTCGGGTGGAGTAGCTGCCTCTCTAAGGAACCGTGTGTCTCAGCCTCGCGTTCCCTAAGCTAACTCTCTCCACCCCTGCCTTCCCGTTCTTGCCCGCGCAGTACAATTTCATTTTACTTTTCCGTAGCCTGGGGGGGGGGGAGCTAAAATGCCTTCGGAACCCTTAGTGTGATACCACGGGCTTCGGGAAGAAAGGGCACACTTTTGAGGGGGTCATCAATTCTTGAGGTTTAAATGGGGATCCTTAAGTGAAATGTGCCTTTTCCGGCGGGAAGAAGCACCCTAGTGGCCTGAAACAGTTAGCACACCTTCAGAATGCTTGCGGTTTACGCCCTTACCAGCGGTAGGATTCACGTGTGCAACCTGCTGGTTTTTACTGCCTCCATTTTAAGGCGAGGGTGATGGGGGGGCGGGGGAAGGGGGCAGGCTCAGTTATTAAAATAGAGACCGGAAACCTCTTTACCGGGTGGAGGAGGCTTCTGTGTTTTGGAGTCGTCCTCTGTAAGCTGCATGCAAACTAAATTTAAAATATCTTCTCTGCTGCTTCCCCTTGGGTCTTTGTCAATCCTTGAACCTTGCTTTAGTATTTTTGTTCTTTCTCTGTTCTTGATTTCTTGGGCTGTCTAACCAGGGCCCCCCTCTTTGAGGGGATCCTGCACTTCCTTTTTCTCTGCACCCTGGAATTTCTGTCGGCCCTGTTATTTTGTTTCTTTGTCGCCTCTCTTGAGAGCTCCTGCAGACCCATCGTGTGGCCTGTATGTTTTATACTTTAGGTGAAGCCATGAATGTTAGCACACACTTTTCTGAGCCTCTTTCTTACTGTCAAGGTGAAGGGATAGGACTAAATATAATCACTACGACTGATGCTCTGTGACTCAGAGAAAGGCGGGCCATCTCTTGTCCTGTGTGGTTGCTGAGGTCTGATCGCATGTTTGGAAACCTGTGAAAGAACGTTAAAGCCAATGCCCATTTAACAAAGGCGAGCAGACCTGCCTTCAGATTAGGTTCCCAGGACTCCGTTCTCACCACGAGTGTTTTCACAATAACTTGGGGAATTTTGTCACCACAAATTTGATTCTCCCATGATAAAAAAAAAAAAAATCAAATATCTCAAATTCGGTAGGATTAAGACATCACAAATTGGGACAACGTTGAGATGTTTGTGGATCCTGCTCCTAAATGATGTACCTACACGTGTCCCGGATACAGAAGACTAGGATGTGTTTGAATAATTTGTGCCGTATCCTACTAAGGAAAGACAGTGCAGCGCAGCAGGCTAGTGGCAGAGACTCACCAGAAGGGCCAGCCCACCATCTAGCGTGGCACCCACAGAAAACGAGGCCGGGGCAGCAAGCCACGAGTCTTCCTTGTCCAGGAAAACGTGCCTCCAGATTTCAGTTGCTCAGTGTTTTCCAGAATGACCTTTGACATAGTGATCAAAGCTCGTTTATTCTTGCCTGAATACTGCGTTTTAGCTTTCACACATGTCTTGCCTGAGCCAAAAAGACCCCTCCTTCAGTCAAGAAGGTGTTCTTCTACCATTTTCCCTCTTGTCCCTAATGCTCCTCTGAGCACCGTCTTTACCAGGCTACATTTGAGACGATACATTTTGTTAACTCCATTCACTGAGTCTTTCAGCTAAATTCCTTTAAATAGTGTGCATGAGTCTTGGAGGGGCCAGGAGGCCTGATGGAGGAGCGAACTTCTTTGGGCACATACGCTACGCACCAGGCCCTGTTGCAGGAGTTCTTTCATTCCACTCAGGCCAAAATCCTGAAAGGAGTTGCTGTTGGTCACGTTTTACAGATGAGAACATCGAGTCTCTGCGCAAAAAGTTGAGACACCGAGCCCAGGGGACCCAGCTGGTCAAGGGCAGGGTAGGAGTTGGGGCGCACTCCGTCGTCACGTGCTCTGCCTCCGTGTGCTCACTCCGCTCAGACGAGGCCTCAACCTACCTCATTCTGCTCCGCTTCAAGGGGCCTTCTCCTTGACCCAGGTGCTCCCCAAATGAAAGGAAGGCATCCTGCCCTTTATGAGGAAGGTTGATTTCGTTCCTGCCTTTGTGTTTATTTCGTTCGGACGCTCGTGGGTTTGGATGGTACCTCATTGCCTCTCGTGGTATCATGGGAAAGGAGTCACAGATGAAATCACTCAAATCTTACCTTTGGAAGTACAGGGCAGTTCCCATTACCATGAACTCCAAATCTCACATCAAATACTGCGTAAAGTACGCCCGACGGTCAGCCACAGCTTGGAAGGATTTTTGTCACACAGATATTTCTGTTGTAACGGTGTTTGTTGTGATGGATTTGAGCTGTATAATGACATTCCCCTCAGACGATTACGGCCCTTAGCCACTTAGTACAGAACGCGACCACCACTCCTTTTCCACCAAGCCTGGGTGCACCATGTGGCGGTGTCCTGTACACACACACAGTAGGACCTCACATTTACATTGGTCCTGACTTTTGTCAGCAGAGTCTAGTCATTGTGTGTTCCCAGGGCTGATGTCACATCCTCAGAATCAGAATTTCGGAGGCTCTCTCTGAACTCGGTCTAAATGATCTAAGTAGGGCTTCTAGAGTGGCCTTGATTCATTGCCTCAATGACATCGATAGTTCCAAGGACAAAGACAAATTCAGGTTATTCCCTAATCCAGGTGAATTAGGTTTTTCTCTCACGTTGCACCTGATGTTCTGTTTAAGTCTCAAGTAATAAAAAAAAGTCATTCTTTTTTTTTAAGTCATCCTTGAAGAATCAGAACCTAAGCTGTCTGTGCCTTCTCCCTCTTAGCCTATGTGTTGACTGGACAGAAGTCGCAGCTCTGGGGAAGCTGGCTGTTCTCCTGCTAGGACTCGTGGAGAAGATATTTTATTCAGTAGTTATCGGTCAAGTCTGTGGGTGGTGAGAAATACCACCTAGTAGCTAAGAGCGTTGGTTTTGAAGTCAGACAAGCCCCTACGTTCAGTTTCTGGCTCTGTCGCTTCCTGGGTGTCGGCCTTTTCGTGTGTTTCTTAATCTCCTCTGAGGGTGGAGACCATCCCATAGGGTTGCCCAGATGAAGTCACGTGCTCTGCCCAGATCCGGGAGATAGTAGGATAGTTACTATTAGAATTGCTATTATCATCCGTCCCCAAGAACTTGAAATCTAATAGGGACAATGAGGCCAGTGCACAGGCCACAGTAATGTTGAAGACCATGGGATAAAGGCGAGAAGGAGAGAAGCATACTTGAACTCTGGAAGTCTGGTGGGGGCGGGGTGGGGGGGCAGGTGATGGAGAACTCTGGAAGCCTGGTGCGGGGGTGGAGGGGTGATGAATGATTGGCAGCTGTAGAGATAGGAAGATATGACGACTTCACCAAATCCTGAAAAAGAAAAATAGGATTTCAGTAAGTAAAGCCCGTGTTGAACATTGCAAGTGGATGGACTGGCGTGCTTTCAGGTGTGGGGGTGAGAAATGCAGGCCAGGTCCCGGGAACTGTGAGTCCTGCCAGAGTTCGAAAGAAACATGAAGTATATGAAATGAAATGGAAGTGGGGGAGGTCACGACATCTGACAATAGAAGCTAGAGCCAGTCCTTAGAAGGCCTTAATTCTTGGGCTAAAATATGAGAATTTTATTGCCTAGACTGTTGAGGGTCTGTGGAGGCTTTGTCAGCACGGGGACCAGAGACCAGGGGACTCAAACCAGGAGTGTGTCCGCTGAAGCACATGGGGCCCGAGCAGAGACGCTGCTGGCCGTGGCCATGGAGAAGGGGGTCCTTGATCACTGAATCGAGGCAGAGATGACCAGGAGGACTTTGGCCTCACCGGGAGGCGGGAGAAGCAGTCGGCAGGGAAGAGAACGGGAAGGAGAGGAATATGGAGTCCAGGTTGGATCGTGTTGAGTCTGAGGTGTCACAGAAAAGTCAAGAAGGATGCGTGTGGGCCGAGGAAAGGGGCCGACTCGGGGGTTTGGGAGCACGTGAGAGCCTTTCAGAAGGGTGGCGGTCACAGACCGGGTAGGTTCCCGAGTGGGGCTGTTGAGTAGAGGCCGCCCTCTCTGGGGGTCTGGCCGTTGTTTTCTTACGCAAATGATGAGGTGAAGCCAAAGGGCATACTGAAAGCATAAGGAAGACAGGGGTCGGGGTCTCTGAGGAGAGCAGGAGTGGCTGAAGAACACACGAGAAAGGGGGCAAGGAGACCGCATCTGAGACAGCAGGGCAGTTACAGGAAGTAACAGCAGATCAGATTTCAGTCTAATGGAGGGAGGGAGACAGCACAGATGCCCTCGGTCTTCTCCGTGGGCGGCCCATTCCTGAGGGGGCTGGTGGAGCAGAAGGAGAACGGGAAAGGTTTAAAACGACTGCCTTGGAAAAGCTGGAGAGATGTGGGCAGAGATCTCTGGGAGAGAAGAGCAGTACTGCTGACGAGCCGGGAGGCTCCCCCACACCGGGGCCGGGGCCGTGTGGCTGCTGAGAGCAGGGCGCTGAGGGTCGTGGTCGTGTGAGCGAGTGGAGAGGCGGAATCACTGGTGCCGGAGAGGGTCGGGGAGGTGTTTGGTGTGTCAGAATGTTCTCTGAGACCTAAGATAGGGAAGCCGGTAAAGGCAGAGGGGTGGCCTCTGGCCTCAGGTTGGCCGTTGGGAAGCACGGACGTGGTGGACGTGGCAGGTGCAGGTGCGGTGTTCACAGAGCCCAGACTCCCCCGGAGCCTCCGCATGTTGGTGAACTGGGTTCCTTGGTTGTTGCTCTCCTGGTATTTCTGTTCTCGTCAAAATTCTAACCCAGGACCATAGCACCCTGAAAAAGCCTACTGCATAATGAAGGCTGGTTACATTTTTCTAAGCTCAGGTGTTCAATAGTATTATTTCATGTTGTCAAGTTAAATGTTTCTTGTTTTGATTTTACAGGAAGGAAAATGGAGGGGTCTGTGCTAAGTAACTAGAATGAAATCATTGAAAATTTGAAAGTAGAGGATTGAACCAAGCCCCGGATCCTAACCTAATGCCTCAGGGGTCACATTTCTCCCCCTCGCCCTCCCCTCTCCCTCTCTCCTCCTCTCCCCACCCCTGCGAGTTCTCAGCCAAAAGAGAGCTAGAAACGGGAAGTGGCTAGCGTAGAATATCTCTGTGTGCCACAGGCCTGAAGAACAAAACTTCCTTTTTTCTTGAAATGTACTCCAAGGTCAGATCATGGTAGAGCTTCTCTGCGGCTGTAGCTCCTCCAGTTTTAGAGCCTAGAACATTCCAGGTGGAACAAAAAGTAAACTGAAGGCGCCTCTGGGAAGAGTCACCATGTCTCAAAGAGCAGCTCTTGCAGTGGCTGTGGGGCCGGAGCCAGTCCGTTGTCTCGGCGGTCCAGCCGCAGTTTCGGGTGGCCCTCGTGGTGGCTGACCTGCCCCTCGTCCCCTCCTGCTCTTTGACTGTGACAGACTCCGAGTTGCTCCTTCCCTTCTGAAAGCCCCTACCTCAGTCTGCGGGAATTCATTAACATCTAAGCTGGTCCTAATCCCTAGGAGAAGGGTGCCAGGCACCTGCTCCTAATGTTACCCATTTCAGACCTTGACGAGAGGAAGCCCTGTGTCCGGAACATTCTCCGGTGGTAGAGTAGAAGGAGAGCGAGCCCCAAGGCTTACCAGAGATTTAGCGCTATTTTATCGTCACCAGCTCATTCAGAGAATGCGTCTCGGTGTCTTTAGCCCTCATGTAGCAGTGTCACCTACTGGGTTTGCATAGTCCGTGACTGGCCAATTGCGCATGCTTCTGGAAGAGTCTGAAGGGAGGTGCTGTCCTGCTGATGCATCATCGTTAAAACGTGAAAGGCTCGCAGAGAACACCCTTCACCTGTGACCTTTTTATTAAAGGAATCCCATTGGAGGACTGGGGTGGGAGCGGTCTCGTGTCTCAGGCCTTTCCCTTCTTCCTTGAAGAACTCCGGTCTGAAGCCTCCCTTAAGCAACAGAAGTGGACGTGGACCCGGTTTGTTGAAGCAATGGGCATCTCGAAATCCATAATTGAGAAAGAATTCAAAATGCAGGAAGATGAGCCAATTTTACATTTCAGAGCGCACACGGGGGATGGGGTTTCTGCCCTGCACCTCTTGGAGCCGAGGGTTGCTGCCCTAGATTTTCTGGGACAGCCCCAGTTTTGATCGTGCTGTCTCCGTGGCCCACAGGAAGGATCTCTCATGCTGAATTAATTCTACGTTAACAGAAATCACTATGTAACTTCCTGCGACATCTTTTCATTGTTGGCTGGCTGAGTCCTACAGGATAAATGTAAAATGCAGTCAGAATTTTTATATTCAGGCAGGCAGGGATCCTTATCGCATCCCTGGGAGAGGTGGGCTCATTAGTTTTATCACATGGATGTATTAAAGATTTCACAATTCATGTTTTTAATGGAGTTTTCAACTATTTTGACTTACACACACGGCACCCCCAGCACTGATTGAGATAAATTAGAGAAATGTTCAATTAGCCTCCGTGAAGTGACAGCAAGAAGGAATCACTTTAAATGCCCCCTCCTCTGGCACGGACACCGGACGGTGCCTGTCTAGCCCAGCTCTGAATTTCTGTTGCTTCTATCAAAGGGTAGCTTCTCCCCCGGCAGATAATATCTGTCCAGGGCATGTTTTGATCCTTATATCTCTGGAGAGAAAAAGAGGAAGAAAAGGAAGGAGGGAGACACACCAGACACACAGAGCCAATATCAAAGAAGAAAATCAATTACTTAAGGCTGCTTTTGACCATTTTGTTTTCTCCTCCTCTGTCTGGGACATCAGCTGGTCCCCAGCCGACTTGTCCCCAGTAGATCTGCCTTTCTGGAATTAACGTAGCAAAAGAATAAAGAAAACAGGACCCGGATGAAAGGAGAATGGATTTTTTGGGGGTAGAAATTTACATGAGAAGTAAACCCAGGGCCTCATGGCTTACTTCTGTTGGGATCCTTCCAAACACATGTTTACAGATTGACCGAAACAGCTAAATTTAGATGATCTCACAATTTGCATTTCCCATTGAGCACATTTACAGTTTGCCTGCCCGGAGGTCTTATTTGCCTCTTTATTTGGCCCCCAGCGAGATTTGTCCGAGTTTCCTATCAGTTCCGCAAGTGAACCCCCTCCCCCGCCAGCTACCACGACGCAGGTCATTATGAAACCGGTCTTTAGAAACGAGAAGTCCAGCTTCCCAGGCAGAAGGACAGTGCTGTCTGTAGGTAGGGCCGCCAGTCGCCCGGACACGCATGCGCATGGCCTTGGCGTCGGTGCGGCGTAGCGTGACCTGCCCCCCCCCCCTTACTTACTTCCACTTCAGAGACCCCAGACATCAGGCAGTCAGGCCGAAAGGGTTGTTCTCTTCCTTCTTCAAGCTTCGCTTCTAATTAAAACTCAGCCGTTCACCGCAGATGAGCCAGATTTTAGAAGCGTTTAGAATGCTAGTGTTAAAAACATAAGTAAAGTCATTACATAGCTTGTGAGAAAGTTTGTCTTTAATGATTCCAACGATGGTGAAATGTACCATGCTTTTATGAGCACAGTGACTCTCCTTTTTCTTGTGTTCATGGATTCTTAAAAGGTTGAATTCTCATCTTGGACATATGGCCCCAGACACTAACAAGATTGAGGCGTGAGGTCTTGTGTTCTTTGTTCCTTGTCCAAACATGACTGATCTTGAGATCATCCATTCACGTGCATTCTTGTCCAATATTGGCCAGCTAGCCCAAATCTCTTACGAGAGCCACTCTCCCTTCAGACATAAGCATGCCAGGATGTGCCCCTGTGAATAAATGCACGACAATCATATGACCTTCAAAACCACTGGATACTCAGGAGGGATGAAAAGAGAATTGGCCAAGTGGGAAAAAGTAGAAGCTAGGCTAAAATAATATGATTTAGCAACAGATTGATTTGGGTTTTCATATTCTGGAAACGGAAATGATAGATGATGGTACGTTGGCTGTTCAGGACACCTGGACAAGAGAATTGGAAACGTTCCGACCCCTACTGTGAAATGCAGTGGAAAATCAGACCTGAGGCACCTCAGTGACACATTAAGTATCACACTAGAGGAATTGGCAGTGAACTAGACCAATTATATGTATAAAGAATAAGGGTCTTCCAGTGTCTTGAGTGTATTTTCCATTCTGCACACAAATGGTGGGGAAGGGAACGCAGAATAAAGGCATACAGGGCATGATGGACTGTGAGGTCCACAGATTTCACCAGGCTCGTTTACGCTGAGTCACGTAGACACGTAGGGAGCAGCACAGAAGCAGGTTTTGCTGTAGATGGAAAAGAGAGCTCGTTCGCTGAACGAGACCAGGTTATAATGGTAAAAACTAATGGGTCTGGGAGAGTGAGGATGGCAATCGAGACACCACAGGAATAGCTAGTAGGATCAATATTTTTTCACTCTCTATGTAAATTACTGAGAAAGATGCCCCTAATCCAGTTTCCACGTTCTGGCATTAATTCAGATTGGAGAAACCCAGTTGGAGAGACATCCTTTGGACTGTGATCAGTTTGAAGAATAAAGAAATGTAATTTCTTTATTTCTATTGGGGGGTCTGATAAACTGGCATCAGAGAGGGGAATGAATGGAAGGATCCAAAAGGAGTATCCACTCATCACACTCTTTAATTATCCCAGGATCTGATCGTTATAAAATATTTTGGGGTATGTTAAGGCCTCGAGTCCATGGAGGACGAGTCCTGTAGCAGAACACGTATTTGGCTCAAGACCTGCCTCTCCGTAGTGACCTTTAGTGCCCATTTGGAGAGTTCAGAGTCTCTTGCCAGCTGGGTCCATCAATTGCTGTTTCTTTGTTGACTTTTTGGTTTTAGGTGGGGAAAAAAATTGCTTTATAAATTCCTATGGTTTAATGGAAACCGCATCAGAGACACATAGAAGGGCATTTAATTGGGAGGGTGAGGGGCGCGAGAAACAACGCCTTTGACAAGTTCACGGTCAAAATGGCCCTCTGAGTGCTAAACGTTACGAACGGTGGTAGCAGACCCCAAGTGATAAGGAACAGGTAGTCCACCACTTTGCACAAAGAGCTTTTTCGCTCCTATATAGGCCACTGTGCCCGCTATCAGGAAGTGTGATTGAAGATGCATCAAGGAGATGGAGGCCTTCCAAAGGAGAAGGCATGAATCACCGAGGTCTGGGAAGGTGAGCCCATACGGAAAGGGCCAGGAGGTTAACTTAAAAGGCCTGAGAGCATTGAGTCACAAAAATGAAAAGGGAGGAAGGCTGTAGCAAAACATAAGAAGAGGGATTCTGCTCTGGGAAAAAAAAAAAAAAGAAAGGGAAAAAATATGATTGAAGTTTTGAAGATGCGAAAGTGCAGAGTGAGGCTATATATAGATAAGCTCTTTCAATTAATACTAAACCCCTGGATTCTGCTGCTCGGACTGAAAATGTTGGCACAGCAGCCGAGTGTAGAGTTTGAGCCAAACTTTGACACAGAAGAGGTGGTGAACTCAGAGCATGATGAAAGTCACGGAGCCGGCGAGCCGGCTCTCACAGCCCCCAGGAGCGGACCTCTGGCCGGGGCTCTCCTGAGGCTTCTTGCCTGGTTTTCTGTAGCAGGGATTTGGGGCCTTGAAAGCCCTGGGTCCTTTTTCATGTAGAAGAGAAAAGATAAAAGAGGCGGTGCAGAATGCTAACAGGGTGTTTACCTAAGTACCACCGCATGGCCATAAACATTTACTGGTGCCTACTGTGTGCAAGGCACTGGACTTAGTGCTGGGAATATACATGTGAATGCAGAGAACAGGCCATGTTCCTGGCCCCAAAATGAGAGAAGGAATCAGACAGCATTAAAGGCCGGCTGGCCATCCATTCTTTGGAAACATAGAGTCAGCTTGGGGTTAGGCAGTGTCCATGGCATGCGTGGGTACATAGTTTCTTCTGGAAAGTACCCTGACAGGGCCCCTGAGCAGTCCTGTGCTGTTCACAAACTAAAGGTGAAGTGAGAGTTAGCAGAGCCCAAGGTCACGTGAGAGGAGAAGTCTGACGTTTTGGCTTCCAGCCACTCACCCCGTGTGTCCTCTTTCCGCTTTGTCTCCATCTTTAGTGTCCCTCCTCCTTCCTCCTCCCTGTAGGGGGTTGAGTTTTCACTAAATGAACCTTTGAGAAGGTTCTCCATAAGACGCAAGGGCATGCGGTTTGCTGCCTCACGAAGCATCACGTGGACAGGGGTGATGCTCGCCGGCCCTCAGGACCCTCACCCCCTGGAACCCCCTTCAGAACCACACCTGGCCCACCTGGATCTGCATCCGGGCGGTGCCGAGGGGCACGGACAGCCTTACCCTCCGCAGGACGTGTGCATGTACCTGTTTGCACACACAGACGACACGCGCGCTCGTTTTAAACTTCGCAGTGACGCAAAGGTAACTTCTGTGAACGCCACTGCCTCGCATGGGTGTGTCACGCCTCTACGGTGGACTCTGAGGAGGACATTATTCCCAGAACGTTGAACGTAGAAGGCCTCGTGCAGAGCCTGGTGCAGGGTGGGGTGTGAATAAAGGATAGGAACTCGTGGATGGTGGGTCGCGGTAAGAAGACAGGGCTGACAAGAAACAGTCACAGCCTCAGATTTTGTAAGCCCTGTGTATTTGGAAGGTTTTTTTTTTTTTTTTTTTTTTTGTGCAAAGAAACCTAATGTTCTTTCTCAACTAGTTTGCTAGGAAAGATGATGCATGATTTAAACCGACATTTTATGTGGAAAGAGAAGGACATGGTAGAAGGAGGGGGTGTGGGCTCCTCAGTTAAAACCAGTGATCTCCGAGGAGAGATTATTAATGTTGGCAAAACAAATATTTGAAACTATAGAAGGCCTCCTATAGATCCCAAACCGAAGTAATTACCCAGAATTCTTGCTCCATGTCCAGGCCTCGAGGACAACAGGCTCTTTGAGAACAATTGTGTCTGATTATCTTGCTTTGGCCCAAATTTCCACGGACTTTGGATAATGACTGTAGGCCTTACGTCATGTCGCTCGGCACATTGGCCTGCATTTCATACTGAGACACGTGGTAGTAATCGACACCAGCGTAGTGCAGAGTTAGTGCAGCCCAGGAGAGTGGTAAAGCTCCTATGTTTCACTGCCTGGGTTGTTTCTTACAGATTTCCCTTTGGGTCTCCTGGGTGGCTCAGTTGGTTAAGCATCTGGCTTCAGTGCGGGTCATGATCTCAGGGTTCCTGAGCTTGAGCCCCACGTTGGGCTCTGTGCTGACAGCTCAGAGCCGGGAGCCTGCTTCGAATTCTGTGTCTCCGTCTCTCTCTCTCTCTCTCTCTGTCCCTTCACCTCTCCCACTCTTAACAAACGTTAAAAAGATTCTCCTTCAAGTCAGATGAGTTGGGTGTTTGTTTAGCTGAGGGTTTGGTTTTTGTTTGTTGACGTTTGTGTGTGTGAATATTTTGTAAAGAGTTTTTGGGCTACTCAAAGACAATGTAAACCAAACTGTTCACGTATGTTAAGAAAAATCAGCGAAGAGCATTGCCTAACCCGCACGCCCCTGTCGTGCTGGAGACCCGGCTCTCCCCCGCGCCTCCCTCTCCCGGCAGGCTGGTCGGGTCAGCTTAGTCTCACTCTCCAGATTAAATCATCAACGTCAGTGGCAAAAAAGCAAGCGGAGCTTTCATTTCTTAAGTCCTCTGGAAGATACTCATGAGCTGTCTCAGCTGTCCGGGCAGGTGGGACTTTTGGAGGTGAGGGACCACTGTTGTCGCTCTTCCTCTTTAGGGTTCAACCAAAACTTGTTCGTTTGGGGGCCGAGAATGCTAACGATGAGCCCCGGAAAGGTTGACGAGGGCCCTTTCTCTGCCTGCCCGGCCCCACACGGTCTCCTGGGACCGGGGTAGACGCCGGCCAGTGTCAGAGGCAGTTGGGGTCTCCATCAGTCCCTGAGGGAGGGCTGTATACACTGGTGATGGTCCCAGGGGACCACAGCCCCCGTGGGCTCCAGAAGCCATAACCTAGTTTTGGAAAACATCGCTTCTCAGGAGGGTGAGCGTGAAGTGTTTTTGAGGTGTTTTCTCAGGAGTTGGGCAGGTCACCGAGCCCCCAGTCGCCCTCCCGGCGCCGCTGCCATACGCTACCTGCCGCCACCCCCCCCCCCACTTCCGCACGGCGGAACCAGGAAGTGCCATGTCCCTGCCCGGGCCTCTCTCCTCTCTGCCAAGCCCGCTGCTGAGTGTGGTGCTCCCTTTGTGAAGTGGACATCTGTCTAATGGGAACTGGATTGTGACCACCGGCTCATTTTACACGGGCCACCGTACAGCTGCCAGATGGTGGCGGGGCTCAGCTATTTTGCAAGTCCAATGGGGGCGGTGTGCCACCCTGGAGGTGGAGAGCGGAGGGCCGGCCTCGGAGCCCGGGTCCCTACTGGGCGGCGCCCCCCGGGGGGCCCGGGCTTGGCTCTAATCTCTCCGAAGGAAGACTTAAGAAAAGGTAATGAATAAATTACAGCCACGTTTTTAAAAATCAGGTCTTTGGGGTTTTCCTCGCTCCCTCGTTGCTCGCTAATCTCTACTTAGGAGAACAGCTCTTAAGTGGGACAAGTCAGGCTTGGTCGCCACAGATTAAACTCGAAGGCACGTACAGCTGTGACAGCTTGGTGAGCCACAGGAAGAGTGTGCGCCCGATGGCAGAGCTTGCTCGTTGGGCTGGCCGGTGACTCGCCTGCGGGCCTGCGTCGTCTCCCGGGACGCCAGCCCACGGTGCCCTGGGGGTCAGAGGAAGGCCCGCTGCCTGCGTTCGCTGCGGAGTGGTGAGGATTTGTGAAATGACCGGCCGGCCTGGCCTAGCAACACTGAGCGCCCTGTTGACACATACACCATTCCACGTTCAGGACAAGAACGCCTTATTTTTAGCATACTTCAAAGTGAGGAAACCGTTAAGCTCTATCACATCCTCTCTCGCCCTCCAGCCACTTCCCCCGCTGCCCCCCCCCCCGGCAGACCGCCCCCTATCTTATAAAAGAGGAACCTCAGAGAGGAGATTAAGCGATGTTTTGAGCCAGGCTGATAATGCCAGGCAAAATTGCTGATCTGGTCTTAAAATCTAACACATGCTTTGGAGCAATTTTTATAATGCCGCCCCTCTCTTCCCTAGACCATGTGGGTTCCGTATGACCTCACATCTAAGCCTGAATATTGTATGGGGAGTTCAAAAGACAATTTAGTCTCCCATTTACTTTCCTGGCATTCATTCAAATAAAAATAGGCACATAATACTGCTCCGTATAAATCAAAGCCCCAGGCACACTTTGAAAATCTTTGAGAATGCACAGTACTTATTTTCATAAGTATCTTTCCTGCATCTCGCTTAAATTTACTCGTTAGAAGTCTGTGTCTTTTTTTAAGCCCTGGAGCTGCTGTGCCTGGCTCAGTGCCTGGCATGAAAGAGTCACTCAAGGGGCCCCTGGTGGCTCAGTCGGTTGGGCATCACACTTCAGCTCAGGTCCTGATCTTGCAGTCCATGAGTTCGAGCCCTGCATCGGCTCTGTGCTGACAGCTCGGAGCCTGGAGCCTGCTTTGGCCTCTCCATCTGCCCCTCCCCTGCTCATACGCTCTCCCTTACTCTCCCTCAGTATCAAAAAAAAAAAAAAAAAAAGATTAAGAGAAAACATTTAAGAAACAGTCACTCATAATTAGCTGCAGATTGAATGAGGTGAGCGCCTCGTCTATCCAGTTCAGTATCACCTTAGCCCGTTTTTACAGAGGTTCTCCGGGGAAGCAGAGAGAGGCTCTTCCTCTTTTCTGGAATGTGCCCTGGGAACCCTGTGTGCCAGGCGGTGTGCGGTGCAGTGGCCCGGGGACACAGACCCAGCAGGTGCGGCCCCTGTCCACAGGGCACTCAGAGTCCGTTGGGGGAAGGGCGGGGTGCCCAGGGGTGCTCTGTTCTGAAACAGGAATCATTCACTGTGGCCCCAGCGGTGACTGCCCCCCAAAGCACCTCTGTCAGCACCCCCAAATACACAGGGCTGAGGTGTCCCCGACATGAGGCTTTGTTTGTTAGGGTACTCAAGGCCCCCAGGAATGTAGTGTCAGAAGAAAGGGAAAAAGAAGAAAGACAGGCCAACGAAAGAATTGCATTAATTGTAAATCTGTACAAATGCGAGGTGCAATGTTGTGGCATGTACTTTTCCTGGTGCAGGTTAACGGCCATGCCACGCTGAGTTTTGCGTACCAAACAAAATGCCAGCTTCCCATAAAACACCAGCTGGAACTGGGCAGTGGGAGGGCCGGAAAGGTGGCGTGGCTCCGTGATGAAGATCGGGGGGCCCTGGTGGTGACGTGCTAGTTTCTTTTTTTTTTTTTAATGTTTTATTTATTTTTGAGAGAGAGTCAGCAAGAACAGGAGAGGGTCAAAGAGAGAGGAAGACACAGAATCTGAAGACAGGCTCCAGGCTCTGAGCTAGCTGTTACCACAGAGCCCCACGTGGGGCTCGAACCCACGAATCATGAGATCATGACCTGAGCCGAAGTCTCATGCTCAACTGACTGAGCCACCAGGCGCCCCAAGTGCTAGTTTCTGACCGCCCCCCCCCAGTCTTGTTTGTGACCTAGAGCAAGTTACTTGACACCTCCATGCCTCAGTTTCCTCATCTGCAGCATGGATAGGATTGCGATGCGGCTTCACGGAGCCCGTCTCCGTGGCGCGCTCAGAGCAAGGAAGGCCCGCAGTGAGCCGCTAACCATCCCCGTCTGCTCGAGGTGAGGAAACTCAAGTTCAGAGAGGTGAGGAGAGCCGGCAGCCTTCTGCCAGTGACACCTCTGCACACAGCCTGCAGTCCGGACACGCTGGCCTTGCTGTGGAAGCAGGGCGGCCTCCCGGTAGGGTCAGTGGTAACGGCTGCACTCTGCAGATGGAGGCCGTGTGCCAGGTCCTGTACTGAGGGTTCAGTGCCGCGGCACCTTCCTGTGGCACATGTCCTCACAGCGGCCCCCTGAGGCAAGTACTGTTTCTCGAGCCCATGCTACAGCTGAGAAAACTGAGACCCGGGAAACAAACGCGTCTACCGCAGTGGCAGGTGGGGACTTCGCACCTGAGAGGTTGGTCCTGAGAACCCTGCTCCCGGCTGCCCTGCCTCGGGGCTCCTGGCGCGCTCTGGCTGTGTCTGTTCTCCGTGTGGAGTATTACCCTGAAATGACCGTTTCCCTTCGAAAGGTGTACTTCTCTGGGGTGGGAGCTGCCTTTGGCGCCCTCTGTATGCACCTGCCACTGGCACGGCAGCAGGTAACCAACAGGTGCTTTCTAATGTTTGTCAATGCTTCCCTGAGCGTGCCTTGCACATCGGCCTCCCTGCCTTGAGTCCTGTCCGTTGCCTCTACCTAGAGGTGTTATTTGTTCTTCCCAAGTCTGATGGTTTACATGCTGGCCTTTCTACTGCACGTGCCATTTCATCCATAAAAGCTCCTTCTGGACCCCCGTGAGAGCACCGTCCTCCCCACTGAAGTTCCCGCAGCACCGCATCTGCCTCCTGCACAAAGCGTTGTACGTGTGTCGTGCTCCAGTTGGGTTTGCACTGGTCTTCTTGAACCGGAAGCTTCCGGCAGTTGGGGGTCATTTTAGTCAATTGGTGCATCGGATAGAACCTCATAGAACTTAGCATAGTGCTTTAAAAGCCTGTCCTAGACAGGGGCGCCTGCATGGCTCAGTCGGTGAAGCGTCTGACTTCGGCTCGGGTCAGCGTCTCGCGGTCCGTGGGTTCGAGCTCCGCACCAGGCTCTGTGCTGATGTGCTGACGTCTCAGAGCCTGGAGCCTGCTTCTGTGTCTCCCTCTCTCTCTGCCCCTCCCCTGCTCACACGCTGTCTCTCGCTCAAAAGCCTGCCCTAGACATCAGCTGAGCGAGTGAATGCAGAACACTGGCGAGAAAAGGATACTTCTTCCCCCACAGCGATTCCACCTGGCTTTCTCCCCTCCTTTTTCTTCTTCTTCTCATGGCACGTTGAAGTGCCCCGTTGCATTCCCAGTTTGGAATGGGCCCTCAGCTGGTGGGCACTCTATGGAGCATGAAAGAATATTGTTTCAATCGAAGCCACGGAAGTAAGAGAATCATTTCAGGGTGTCACTGTCATGTGAAAAGCTTTGACATTTAGAGTAAAATCAGGACGGGAGCTGGAGTCTCCCGGTGGCAGCGGCCGGGAGCCCTGGGAGTGGCGCGCTCACCTGAACGCCACCAGACCTACAGATGTTTCCTTTGGCTCCGGGGCGAGAGCCACATCGCACTTCTCGGGAACAGTTCCTTTCTGGCAGCGACTGATGTCACAGGGGGTCGGGCCACAAACCGAGAAATGACCTCATTGGTCTCACCCACTTCTAGCTTCTCTGGTCCTGGGATGCACTTGACCGTTCCCTTTACCTTTTCATACATCGCTTGATGCACATCCCGCCAATGCCTGCAGCCCCTTTCGGAGGCCGTGAAAGCCCCACTTGGCAGAGTGCATTTCTGGAACTTTCCGAGGTAAAGACCTGGGGGGATCTTACCTCTGGTTGTGAGCCTAGAAATTCCCTGAAGGTCACACATAGGTGAATGGAACTCTTCCAAAGTGGGGTTTTCTTCCCTCCTCGACTCAGATTATAACTCAGTGGAAAATCTATCCACCCAGGAGGGACAAGGGAGGGGTGTGAAGTTGAAGAGAAGGACGGGGGGCCATCCCAGGGCTGTCTCTGGCCTCTGATTTCTAGCCCAAGGTTTTAAACTCTCCTTTGGAACGAGATGTCCCTCCAACAGGCCCGGTGCCCACGGCTTGAACCTGCCTTCAGTCCTGCAGTTTGTCCCTGCTGCTGTCGATGTGGTCACCTCCCCTCCTGTCAGCCAGGCTCCAAGTCTGTTGTGTTCTTCCAGCCATTTTTTCCATTCCTCCCCCCACAGCCATGTGTACCGCTTTCTTGGGGGATTGCGTGCACCCCAACAGCCTCCTTGAGGCGTAGTAAATTGACAGGACTGCTAAATGCAAAATTTGGTAAGTTGTAGGGTGTTTGTGCCCCTGAAGCCATCACCACAAGGAAAGTAACGTATTCCTCACCCTTGGCAACTTCCTCTTCTGTGGAAACCCCTTCCTTACCCCACCCGCCCCACCCCGGGCAGCCAGTGACGCTTTCTGTAGCTCCTAAGTTTCTCTTTCCTGGAATTCGTAGAACTACAGTCTCACCACATGTGCCTTCTCTTGGCCTGAAGTCTTTCACTCGGCATGATTATTTCAGATTCAGCATCAGTAGTTCACGTCTTTCAGTACTTTCTTTCTTCTACGTGCTGAGTAGCATTTTGTTGACCGGACAAGCCACTGTTTTTCAGTTCTCCCGTGAATGGGCGTTTGGGTGGTTTCCAGGTTTTTCCCATTAACAAATACGGCCCCTGCGAACATTCATGGACAAGCACGTACAGGCTTCTGTTTCTCTTGGCTGACCATGTGGGAGTGGGGTGGCTGAACCCTTTGGTAGGTGTGTGTTTAACTTGTTCAGAACCTAGCCGACTGTTTCCCTAGTTGATTGTACCATTTTGCGTTCTCACCTGCAGGAAAGGGGTCCCCACCTTCCAAATCCTTGGCAACACTTGGTATTATCAGTATTTCTAATCTTAAACATTTGAATAGGTGCTTTTTGGTTTGTGTCACTGTGGTTTTCACTTTCATTAGACTAAAGACGTGAATCATCTCTTCGTGTGTCCATCTGACACTTGTGATTTCTTCCGAGTGAAGTGTCCATTCAAATATTTTGCCAGCTTTTTAATTGGGTTTCCTTACTGTTGAATGGTGAGAATTACTGACCAACTCTATACAATGTTTTGTATTCACCAGATCCATGTTTTACAAACACGTACTGCCAATGTCGTCTTATCTTCCAATCTCTTACCAGAGAGTATCATTAATTTATTCTTTTACTGATGATGCTTCTGGCTGTGTATCAAAGAAAATCTAACTCACGGTTACATGCAGACACAAAAGGTCTGTTTTTTCTTTACCAGTATCGGTGCCTTTTGGGGTTTTTTTTTTTTCCTTTTTGCCTGCTTGCCCTGGCCGAAATCTCCAAGACAAAGATGTATAGAAGTGGTAAGAGTGGACATCATGATCATGGTTTTGATGTTAGGAGAAAATCGTTCTGTCTTTGACCATTAGGTATGATACACGCTCTAGGTTTTTTATAGATGCCCTTTATCAGGTTGAGGACGTTTCCCTTCAGTTGCTATTTCACTGAGAATTATTATCAGGAATGGATGATGGATTTTGTCAAACACTTTTTCTGCATCTGTTGAGATGATCCTGTGGCTTTCCTTTTTAGTTCATACATTTGGTGAATCACACAGATTGAGTTTTGATGTTAAAGCAACCTTGCATTGCTGGGAGATAAACCCCACTTTATCATGATGTGCAGGCCTCCCAGGATTCTGTTTGCTCAAATTTGATTCAGAACTTTTGCATCTGTGTTCAGGAAGGGACATCATTAAGTAGTGTCCTTTGAATTTCTTTGGCTGATTTTGGTTTGATGTAATCCTGGCCTCGTGTGTGAGTTGGGAAGTATTCCCTACTTTCCATTTTCCTGGAAAAGTTTGCGTTGAGTTGTGTTCTTATTTTTTTAAATATTGGGTAGAGTTCATGCAAAAGTCATCTGGGGTTCAAGTGAAAAGGCTTTCAAGCCCAGATTTAATTTCTTTAGTATATATAGGTTTCTATGTAATGTGTGCACATACACTATATGTGTGTGTACATATATGTACTTGTAGGTACCTATAATTCTCTTCAGGTTTTGTTTCCTCTTGAGTTTTTTTTCCTTTAGAGACTATGTCTGTTTCATCTCAGTTGTCATATTTATTGGCATAAAGCTGCATATAAAGTTCTTTTATCCCTTTGTTATCTCAGGAGTCTATAGTGATATCATCTTTCTTGTTCCTGATATTGATATACTGTGCTTCATCTGGCTAAAAGTGTCTGTTTTGTCCGTTCAACTAACTAGCCTTTGGTTTTCTTGATTTTCTTTGTGTTTACTCTGTTTTATTGATTTCCCCTTAGATTTTTATTCTTTGTTGGTTTGCTTTGGGTTTAATTTGCTCATTTTTCTGGATTTTTTAAGGTAGAAGCTGAGGTCACAAATTTGAGGTCTTTCTCCTATTGTAATGAGCACTTCTAATACTTCTCTCCTAAGAACTGCTCTGCCTACATCCCATAAATTTTGATGTGTTGTGGTTTCATTTTCATTCACTTATAAATAATTTCTAATTTCCGTTTTTATTTCTTCGATCTGTAGTTATTCAGAGTATGTCATTTTGTTGCTAAATATTTGAAGATTTTTCAGAGATGATTCTAGCATGGATTTATAATTATTTCATTGTGGTCAGAGAACCTAACATACCATAAAGGGCTTGAGGACCGAGAAATTCATTGAGAACTATTTGATGCCCCATAATAGGGCCTGTTTTGGTAAATGTTCCATGTGTGATTGAAAATATTCATCATGCTGTTACTGGACTGAATGTTCTACAAATGTCAGTTTAGTTGATACAGTTGTATAAATCTCTTCCTGTATCCTTACTGACTTTCCGTGTCTTCATTCTATCAGTTGTTTTTAAAAAGCTATTGAGGGGCACCTGGGTGGCTCAATTGGTTGAGCGTTGGTTCACCTTCAGCTCAGGTCATGATCTTGCTTGCAGCTTGTGGGTTCAAGCCCCGTGTTGAGCTCTGTGCTGACAGCTGGGAGCCTAGAGCCTGCTTTGGATTCTGTGTCTCCATCTCTCTGCCCCTTCCCTGCTCATGCTCTGTCTCTCCCAAAAAATAAACATTAAAAATTAAATAATAAAAGCTATTGAAATTGTTCAAATTTTATTGTGGATTTTTTTGTCTATCCTTTCAGTTCTGTCCTTTTTTGCTTTATGTATTTGCAAGTTCTCTTATTCAGTGCATAAGTGTTTAGAATTTTTATGTCCTCTTAATGAATTGACCCCTTTATTATTTTGAAATAATGTTTATTTCTGGTATTATTATTTGCCTTGAAATCAACTTTGATAGATATCAATATAGCCACTGAAACTTTCTTTTAATAATGTTATAATGGTCTCTCTTTTTTCTTTCTTTCACTTTTGACCTATTTGTAACTTTATATTCATAGTGAATTTCTTATGGATAGTCAACAGTTGGGTCTTTTTTTCATCTCTGTAACAAGTTCTACCTTTCAATTTAAGTATTTACTTATGAACATTTTGTTTTGATTGTTGATAAAGTTGGGTGTAGTTCTACCATTTCATGGTTTGCTTTTTATTTCTCCTATTCTTCATTCCTGTTTTCCTCTTTTTCTACCTCCTCTTAAGATTGTTTTTTCTTATTAGCTATAAAATTCTTTGCTTTGTTATTTTAGGAGTTGCTTTAGGGTTTATGATGTATATCTTTACATTATTGCAATTTACCTTCAAATGATAGTCTACAACTTCATATATAATCTGAGAGTCTTACAGTAGCATACTTCTTTCATTTTTTCCCTCCCAGATTTTGTGCTATTGTTATTGTACATGTAACTTTGGCATATGTTACAAACCCCACAGTACATAGTTATTTTTATTTAGGTGGTTAGACTTCTCTTAAAGAGATTTAAATAAGAAGAATACCTTATATGTTTACCAAAAATGTTGTTATTTCTAGTGCTTCCCATTCCTTGTGTGAATTCCTATTTCCTTCGGGTATCATTTTCCTTTTGATGAAGGACTTTAGTTAACATTTATTATAGGATCATCTGTTGGTAAATTCTCTCAACTTTTTTTTATGTGTTTTATTGAGACAGAGAGAAACAGAACATGAGCAAGGGAGGGGCAGAGAGAGGGAGACACAGAATCTGAAGCAGGCTTCAGGCTTCTGAGCTGACACCACAGAGCCTGACGTGGGGCTCAAATCCACGAACTGTGAGATCATGACCTGAGCTGAAGTCAGACACGCAGCCCACTGAGCCACCCGGGCACCCCTGTCACCTTTTGTGTGTCTAAAAACATTTATTACACCTTTGTTTTTGAAACATATTTTCACTGGGTGTAGAATTCTAAGTTTATAGCTATTTTGCCATCGGTGTTTTTATTCTTTCTAGTTCTATTAAGAATTGGCATACAGCATTGTGTTTTAGGTGTACAACCTGATGATTTGACTTACGTCTATATTGCAAAATGATCAGCATAGTAACCTCAGTTAACTTCCTTCACTTAACATAGTTACAGATTTTCTTGTGTGGAGAACTTTTAACATTTCCTTTCTTAACAGCTTTCAAATACACAGTACGGTGCTGTTAACCGTAGTCACCATGCTGCACGTTACATCTCCAGAGCTTATTTCTCTTATAACTGGCAATTTGTACCTTTGACCACCGTCACCGATTTCCCCCGTCCCCCTGTCCCTGCCTCTGGCAGCCACAGTCTTTTCTCTGTATCTGTGAGTTTGTCTTTAAAGATCCGCAGTCTTCCTGCTTGTAGTGTTCCCGAGAAGCATTTTGATGTCATCCTTACCTTTTCCATTAATGGCTTTTTTCTCTAGTTTGCTTTTGAGAGTTTTTTCCTTTATCACTGCTTTTAAACAATGTCACTATAAAGTGTCTTGGCTTAGTTTTCTTCATATTTCTTGGGCTTCAGTGAGCTCCCTGGATCTGGGAGCTCGTACTTTTCATTGTAAATGGAAAGTTTTCAGTCATTACTTTTTCGGGTATTTTTTTTTCTCTGTCCCCTTGCTCCATTCTTCAGGGACTCCACATACTCACATATTTGGCCACTTGCAGTCACCTGTGGCTCACTAATCTCCTCCTCCCCCCTCCTCTTCTTAACTCTTCTCTCTCTCTTCCATTTTGAAGCATAGTTTGCTAATCTTTTCTTTAACGTTTAATCAGCTTCTGATTCCATCCACTGTCTCATTTATCTCAGACATTGTAGTTTTTAATCTCCAGGAGTCCATTTTGGGTCCTTTTGATATTTTCCAATTTCTGCTTACCTTTCGAAATCTATAGATGCAAGGATATAAAAGTCATTTTAGTGTCCTTGTCTGCTAATTCTAACATCTGTATCAGTTCCGCACGGTTTCAGTTAGTTGCTTTTTGTCACTGTGGACCATACCATCCTCCTCCGCATGCCTAGAAATCTTGGATTACCAAGATACCAGACATGAAATTCACCCTGCTGCATTCTGGGTATTTGTGTTTTCCTGTAAAAAAAGGTTGAGCAGTGCTCTCCAGTGCTGCTGGGATACTTACAAGCAATTCAGCTCTTTTGAATCCTGCTTTTGGGATTTATTAGGCAGGTCTACCCAGCCCAGGGCTACTCATTTCCTACTTGTGAGGTCGGGTCTTTCTGAGTTCTCTACCCAGTGTGCCATGAAGTAGTTTTTCTAGCCTGGCTGATGGGGATGGCACTATTCTTAGTAATTAATTGTTTTGGGTGCCCTCACATTCACGATCTTTGGTGATTTCTTGACTCACGTGCACTGATTGGCACTCCTGAATCGTCCGGTTGGGGGAAGGGGCCCTGCAGATCCCTGGGGCTCTGTCTCTGTCGCACTCTCCTCTCCAGTATTCTTTCTGGGAGTTCTGTCTTTCCTCCCCAGACTCTCAGCTCCAAATTCTCAACTCAGGATGCCTGCCCAGGTTCTGCCTGGCTTTCTGCTCCCTGCTCTGTGGCCTTGAAACCCTGCAGGCCGGACATCTATTTACAGGCTGGAAGGTGATCTGTCTACACCAGAAGCAGAGATGTGTTCCTTAGGATGAGATTTCCTCATCCCGATTCTTTTCTCACAGAGCTTTTTATCCAGAGGAGGCACAGTACAGGTAAGAGCATTCAGTGGCACCCTGTTGCCTAGTCGGTAAAGTCCAGGGTCGTCGGCCATGTTTCCCAGATCTTCCATAATCTGCCCCCCACTGTTTTTCCTAATGACCGTCATCATCTCCATTCCTCCAGATCGATTCTTCATAAGATGGAATACCTGGACTTCATCTCTGTCTCTCTGAAGCCTGCCCTTTTGCCAGAACCTACCATTTCCAACAAAGTTGTATAAAATCTTCAGGTTGAAAATAACCTCTTTCCCCAGCTCCTGTAAAGACTTAGATGTGTCTCTTGCATTCGCCCTCTCACCTTCCCCTGTGGAATGCACAGCTCTCAGCTGCGCTCAGTTATCTATAAACCCTTTGAGGATGGGATTCATGTCCCATTTGGAGGCTCTTAGAAATATGCGAGGTATCCAGTATAAAGCAATCTTTTCATGTCTATTCAAACCCCACTTACCTGGAATCAACACTGAAAAGGTATTGATGAGATTTTAGCCCATTGATAAAGAATATTCTAGGCTAAAAAGTAAGCAGGGAGATTCAATTGTCTACGGGATTCTTCAGTCCCACTCCTCACGAGCTGCTGGAGCTCCTCTTTCTTCTGTGTCTCAGTTTGAAGACGAGAGTTGACATTGTCCCTTTAAAGAATGTCTCTGACGGTGGGGATTTTTGTGTTGCTCTCTTTGTCTTCCCTCAGCCCAGGGCTGTACCTGGCTCAGGAAATAGCCCTCTGATCACAGCAGTGACTCTCAGTGGGATGTCCTCTCAAAAGAATTGTTCTTTAAATTCCACAAAGTGGACTGGTCCACGGATATGGGAAGGAGAGCTTTTTTTGTCTTCCAAAATCTGTCTGAAATAGTGGAAGCATTCAAGAAAGAAGAAAGCACAAAACCGAATTCTGACTCTTTGGATTTTCTCTTTTTAAAACCCATTGGAATGATTCCATTTCTTTGAGGCACCCAGAGTAGTCAGATTTTGAGAACGGGAGAGCAGAGCATGGCGGGCGCCAGGCACTGGGAGAGGGACGGAGGGGGGGTGTTTAATGGGCACAGTCTCAGCTTGGGAAGGGGAAGAAGTCTGGAGGTGGGTGCTTGCGCAGCACTGTGAATGTACTCATTGCCACGGGACAGTACATTTAGAAATGGGTGCAGTGGCCGGGGCAGCTGGTGGCACACTTGGTTGAGCACCTGACTCTTGGGCTTGGCTCGGGTCATTATCTCACAGTTCATGATACGGAGCCCCTGAGCGGCTGGCAGTCCAGGACCTGCTTGGGATTCTCTCTCTCTCTCTCTCTCTCTCTCTCTCTCTCTCTCTCTCTCTCTCTCTCTCTCTGCCTCTCCCCCACTCACACTCCCATTCTCTGGTTCTCTCAAAATAAATAAACGTAAGAAAAAAATGGTTACAGTGGTAAAGTGTAAGTTACTCATATTTTGCCACAATAAAAAAGAAAAGCCATCAGAGTCCCAGTCATGTTTCTGGAAAGATTATAGGTAAATCTGGGTTTGAAGCCCGGTTCCGGTACTTGCTGGCTGTGTGCCGACCAGGCGAGCCGCCAACCTGCTCTGAATCTGGGTTCTCATCTACAAGTGGGGCCTGATGTGTTGAGTGTGAGGTGCCCGGTCCAGTGCTTGGTACAGCGGGCAGCACTCACAGACATTCATGTGTTCATCCCTGTCCAGCTTCATAGTGATTGTCTTCCTACTTCAGAAGTCCTGCCCAGGTAGCTCTAACTTGCAGAGGAAATGGGGCAGGACCAGTGGCTTGGGAAGGGGCAAGGTTTGGTTAAGCTCTTCCTGTCTTCATGTTGATAAGAGGCTGAACCACAAGAACCCTGGGTCCGTAGTCTTGGGGCGTCCCCGGACAGAGAAATTTTAACAATGTGCCAGCTTGTCATGCCATGCCAGAGGGGAAACACCTCTGGACCAGGACTTGCCACAGGACCAGCTCCCAACATCCGGAAGGTGACCCCTCCGAGGGGGGAGGGGTGCAAAATGGGGACACCACCTCAAAGTCTGCGGCCTCTGAACGTCTGGAGGAGATAAGAGCTTCTAAGCTAACACCCTCCGCCTGCCCTTGCTTTTCATTAAGTGCGGACTCCTTGGCCCTCTATACCCTCAAGCGTCCTCATTTTCAAAGCTTAGATCTCTTCTGAATCACCAGGCTTCTTTTGTAAATAAAAAATAGTAAGCGGTTATTTCATTAGTGTTTAGATTCCCAAGCAAAGTGATTATCCACAGTCTGAATGTAGAGACATCTCAGATAAATTGGAAGAGAGGGGGATATGTGTGTGCAAATGCTGTTTCTCTGGTTTATGTTGCCCCCCCCCCGCCCCTCACGTGCCCATTTCCGGTCTCTCTGGCTCTCACTGAGAAACTTGGCCGCCCAGAGACTTTTCCTGTGGAGGTGTAGAGGCAGCGTTGTTTTCAGTTCCTGCTGTTTGCCCAGGATAGCCAGTTAGTGGTGAGGAATCGTCCTCTGCCCTTCTCTCTGGTCTCCCGTGCCTCCGTGGAAGCCCATCCGTCAGTTTTCAGGAGCCTGCTGTCCCCATGTGCACAGCTGTGTGGCCCCCTGGGCTGTGATCGTGTCAGACCCACTCACTCTGTGCAGGACGTGGGACCCCGCTTTGTGGTCAGAGGGGGCTCCTTCCGCGCGTGCCCATGCGCCCCTCCCCCCGAGAGAGGACCCCCATTTGGTCCCAGCAGCACCGAAAGTGAGGGCAAACGATGCAGGTCCTTAGGAGCGCCAGCCACGCTGCCCCCTTTATTCTGGTGGCATTACAGGGCACCTGCTCTCTTCGTCAGCCATACGCCATTTCTCGTGCTTGTACCCAGAGGCAGAATGTGCCACCACAGCCCTGCCTGGCCCTGCCACCATGCGTCCGACCACCGGAGGGAGGTCGTGTCGGCTGCTAATACCAACGGACTAGATGTTGGAGGAGCTGGTGTTCCATCAGGCACCTTCCCCCCATCATAGCCACCCCTGTGATAGTCTGTTATAACAGTACAAGTGAGCATGTTTCTTAGGAGAGGGACCAGGAACTTTGAGCTCCGATCCAGACTCACAACGATCTCCTGTGTGACCTGGAGTGAGTTACGTACCTTCTCAGGGCGCTTGTCCCGATGGAGATACGAGATTCAGATGAGAGGCGATGGATTGCAAGTGTGTCTATATGTTAAAATCCCCTAGAGAAAGTAAACACCACAAATACCAGTGCCTGGACCATACCCCTCAGGAGTTCGGGTTGAATTCTTCTCTACAAGGGGTCGGGCAGCATCCAGAAGAATGCAGGTGACTCAGCCGTGTGGCCGGCCCTCAGAAGGACCTGGACAGGCAGGCCCAGGACGCTCTGAGGAAGGGGAGGGCCCTGCATAAATCCAACTGGGCATTCCAGTCATCACATTTTTCAGTCCCTCTGGCGGTCCCCAGGATATCAGCCTGATGTAGGGATAATGGGATGGTGACTTGGTTCTGTTTTGTTTTCTTAGCTTTGCTTCCAGCACCCACCGCACGCCCTTTTTAGTGAGAATTAGGCGTGGTCGATCACCGCCCTGAGCACGCATGAGCCTCCCCCTAAACTTGAGGGACCGTCCCACCGAATGTCCTGTATAGCCTTTCCCTGGAGGGCCGTGGCTCCACCGCGGGCTGTGAGGAGGCTGTCGGACTCCCTCAGTGAGGGGGTGCCCGGTACACGGGCCGGGACCTGGTTCCGATGGAAGAGGCAGGTAATTTCCGTCTCCCAACCGTAACGGCTGAAGGGTCTGCGAGCAGTCCCAGGTTTATGTGAACGGAGAGAACACCTCAGAAGTTTCCCCGTGACAAGATGAGTGCAGCAATTATGTTTCAAAGACTCCGGAGCCCGCTGTAGAGAACTTCCCCGCGGAGCACGGAGGGCGCTAAGTAAGGGAGGGTTTCTCCCATGGATTGAATTAGCCTTGGGACCCTGCTCCTGCTCGCGCCCCGCGCCCGCTGTCGTCACTCAGCACAGCCTCCCGTTTGTGCCCGTCGAGGACCAGACAGGTGAACCAGACCTTCCCAGGGGTGGGTCTTCAGCATAAGGAGACAACACCTTCTGAGGGTACAGTACAGTTTTCACTGCAAGAAAAAAATGCCGACTTAACCGAGAGTCTGATCTTCGAAGGCGCTGTTTGATGTTACGCATGGTGGTACTACTTCGTTAATAGAATAGCTTCTCCAAGAAAAGCTTGGAATGTTCTTATGTGGCGCTCCACGTTCACGGGTTGATACAGCATTAATTCTCCACAGAATCCTGGGAAGGAGGCTGAGGAGTGAGTTCATCCCCGTCTGCGGATGGACAGAGGGTGATTTACGGTTTAAAGAACAGTCGCAAAGCAGGGGTGTGGTCCCTGGGGGGCCAGGCTCCTGATCTTAAGGCTCTTGTTTGGGTGCTTTTTTTCTCTTAAAACTTTTCACATTTGTTTTAACTTTGAGCTTTAAAGTAAAGATTTTTCGGGGCACCTGGGTGGCTCAGTCGATTGAGCGTCCAATCTCTTGATTTCTGCTGAGTCACGATCCCACGGCCATGGGATCAAGCCTCACGTCAGGCTCTGTGCTAAGTGTGCAGCCTGCTTGAGGGTCTGTCTCCCCTCCCCACCCTTGTGCTGTCTCCACTCTCTTAAATAACAAAAAGTACAGATTCTTCTATTTTTCATTTCAAAATGAAAAAATTGAGAAAATCACACATTTTGAAGTGGGAAGATTGGCGTTTACCTAGTAACTCAAGTCCACGTTTCCATTCATTCTTCCAGCCCTTTCAAATCAAGAGCTTTCTGCACAGGGTACCCTGAACCATTGCAGGTCCGAAGACTGATCCCAAAAGGGTAAGGGAAAAAAGCATAGGAGGCTGGATTCAGAGAAGCCGCCTGAACCCCTAGAGTAAACTCTCCCTAACACAACGGTTAAGTTTCAGTAGATACAGAGTCCGTTTCTGAAGCTCGAAGAAAGTCACGTGGTTGCAAAGAGCCGTCAGTATTAGTTGCCGTGGAGAAGTTCAACTCCATTTTTATTTGCTGTCTATTTCACAGAAAACAGTATACTGTCATTTTTTATAGTGCCATATGGGTTATAAAAATACCAGTGGTCTATGCTGGACAAGCCATAATCTCAGGAAGCAATGGAGGTGAGCTTTGACCCCAGCAGCCTCTGCCCTGAATTACCGTTTTCAGTGGGCTGCTGTGGTGCTCGTCCCGTCCTAGGGATTGGGGGGACAGCGGTGTCTTTCCCCCCCGAAGTTGAGAAGGAGCTTTTGAAGTGCCCTTCTGGAAGCTGTAGAAATATATGATATTTATTGTCAGTGTTCCACTCTGAACTTAAGCTCACCTCCTATCACACCTCCAGGTGTGATAATATTTCTCATTCTGTTACCGCAGAGTAATGTCACACTTGGCACTTTTACTGTCCTTTTCCTAGAATATCCCCAAAGTGCTTTGTGAGAGTGTTAACTGCTATTTGGCTCGTTTTTCTACCGTGGAGAAAACAGAAACCCACCAGGCACCGAGAGGACACTCAGTGTGCGTTAAGTAGGCGGTTCCGGCCAGCAGTGAGTCAGATCTGGTGTTTCCTGACCCCGACTCTGGGATTGGTCTGTCCTGGGTCGCCAAGTTTGAGAGCCACGCTTCAGAATCCTTTTTTTTTTTTTTTAATTTTTTTAAGGTTTATTTATTTTTGAGTGAGAGAACAAGAGTGTGAGTGGGGCAGGGGCAGAGAGAGAGAGAGAGAGACACACACACACACACACACACACACACACACACACACACAGAATCTGTAACAGGCTCTAGGCTCTGAGCTGTCACCACAGAGCCCGGCGCGGGGCTCGAACTCTGGAACAGCAAGATCATGACCTGACCTGAAGTTGGACGCTTAACCACCTGAGCCACCCAGGTGCCCCAAGAATCATTTCTTTTTATGTCTCCCTCTTCCCCGACCATCACACTTGCTTGTCCTCCGCCACCTTCATCCAGCCCACCCAGCGTGCTTCCACAGAAAGCAGCATCACCAAGAAAAACGAGACAGGAGATGCCTTGTGCTCCAAGTTTTGACCACCATCCGAATGGAATTAGGACAAAAACTAACATGCCCTTATACCTGGGGACCGTAAGCCACCCTCCATCGGCAGACCTTGTCACCACGGCCCTGTGCCCGCCGGAGAAGAGGGGGAGCAGAATCTCAGTCATGGGGACAGTAAACAGCCATTGCCAACCGGGTCATATTTTACACGAGCTGGCGCTGCTCCGCTGTGTCGTTTGTCTTCTGAGGCCTTGTTCAGCGTTGCCTCCCACTTGAGGCCGAGCACATGACAGCTGTGCCGGAGAGTCGGTGGGAAAAGAGCCTTATGATTAACCTCTGTTGAAAACATAACGGCTTCATGAATGTCTTCATTCACAGATGCAACCACACAAGATATTAATGCTCTTTCTTAAACACGGCCGAACTGAGTCCACATTCAGACCTCTTTTGTCCGTGTCTGTGGTGCGCCAGCACCTCGTGGGGAAAAATTAGCCCCTTGCAAATCACTTTCCCCTTGACACGTTCATGTTGCTTGAGTTCATAATTGGGCTCTTTTTATTGTTTAGCGGCTGTATTATCGTATAAATCATGAATATGTCATTCAGAGTCCTTTAGACTCGTCGTTCCCGGGTAACCCAGTGCAGCCCCCCAGTGTCGTTGGCCTCTTTGTAACGAAGAGAAGAAACGGAGACTCCTTTGCCCAGAGCTGCTCAGCGTCTGCTACGGCCTGTCGGGGTAGCTAGGACCTAGAGAGTTCTGGTAGCCTGTTTGATAATAACCCTCACCTACTTAGACTCCGGTTCACAGGGCGTTTCGCATCGTCGTCGTGGTTATCCCCCGTCGCGGCCCTGAGAGGAGGCGGGGCAGAGCTGCCATCTTCATTTGACCCAGAACAGGGCTCTCTGGGGGCGGGAGGGCGGTGACGTGCCCCCGTTGGAGCACGTGGGACTCACGCCACCCTGTGGGACTCGGGCCTGCCCTCTAGCTGTCCCACCAGGCGAGGCCGCACAGCCCAGGGTCCTTCCCTTGCAGGGGGGAGTGGCACCTGCCCTCTGTTACGTATATAAAAAAAGGCTCTGTGGCTCCAGTCACAGCCGTTTGCATCTTGGCTTACAGATCCCATAAAATAAGCAGATGCCAAGGGAGCACAGGGTTCCTTATCAAATGGAACTGGAGAAAAGGAAACACAAACCGTTTTCCACACTCTCCAGAATACGGTTCTGTGTCCGGGCTCCTCCCACACAACACAGCAGTGGTATTTATTGGCCATCTCTTGGTGAGCCGCTTTCTGTCACACAGTGCATGGTGGCAGTGACCCAGACGGGCCCCCGGACTCCGTCCCCTCCAGAGACTCTCCCTCCTGTCTGACTTGCAAAGTCAGTGGCAGAGGGAGTAGAGAAGCACCTCTTAAATCTTTCTTCCCAAAAAGTGTGCGGATACTTAGGTGCGTGTAGACGAATCCATTTGGATTTCCGCATGCTGCGTGTTACGGCCCCGCATTTACTGCTGATTTTTAATTCACGTGTTTATGAGGGATTTTCTATGTCTCTCGATGCTGACAGTTTTATTAGGGATAGTTCTCTTACTTTTTGTCTTGAACCCGTTTAAAAATGTGTTGTGGCCGCTTGGTTGCAAGATCGCCCTCTGTCACACGGGAAGTTGGGTTCAAGCGTCCAGTGCCAGTCACCGGGTAAACAGGCGCCGTCAGACTATGTCAGCATTGCCGGTGATTTATTGCTTTAAAATGGAATCAGCTGACACTTGGTTCCCCCAGTTTTTAACTCTGCGGGGTTAATCTGGACCCTGCTGCTACACATGAAATAGTTGTTTTATCTGCTGTTCTGAGACTGATGAAATGTGCAGAAGATGGCCGTGTAATCAGGCTGGTATCTCTCGGTGTCACAGCTTAGTCCGTATGGCAGTGTACAGCCTCAAAAGTAATTGCTCTGCTGTCGTTAAAACATGGGAGCCGAATGCGGGAAATGATTAAAAAAAAAAAAAAAGAAAAGAAAAGAAAAGAAAGAAAAGAAAAAAACTGCATGCAGCAAGTCCTTCCTGAATTGGGTCGTTCTGTTTTCTTATCTTCTTAGAACAAGTGGGTTATGAGGGTCAGACGTCCTAGGAGCCTGGAAGGTGAAGGCAAGGCCTGGGGGACAGAACCCTTCATCTGTTGCCAATGTCTTTTTCTACCTTTGATCTTTTGATTTTAGATAAACTTGATGAGGCGGGACTTTCATTCCCTCCTCTAGACCTAGATAGGGCCCTTGGAAGTAAGGATGCTAATGCTTAGTTTTCTTTTGTTCTGAAAGCAGTCAAAAGATATCTGAAGTTACAAGCGTCTGAAAAAAAGATGCTAGACCAGCATCCACTCTTTACCATTCTGCTTTCACAGACAGCTATTGAAGAAGACCTGAAAGAGAGGTCATTTGGTCTGCTTCAGATCTAGCATCTTCTACAAAGCTTTTCTGAAGGAAAAGCACCTTAGGTTTTTTGGAGGTTTTCTCCCCCATAAACTGTGAAGTCTCAGGGGATATTTATTTCTGTTTACCAAGATGTTAGGAGTAGTCCACAGACAACTTACTGAGGTTTCAAGGAAGATCCAAGACTTGGAATAAACTCTTTTCTCTAAAGGTCTATAGATTAGATTCCATGACCTGTCTTTGAATGGGAAGTAAGTTTTTTCTGTTCAGAGGAGCAAAGAATTAGAATTGTATTCTAAGGCAATTTTCATCTTGTGGACCAAGACTTCCTTCCCAGTAGGGGCCACCTAGCGTACCTTGTGGACCAGGGTCTGTAGAGCAGGGAGGAGGTACAGTGGAGTGATTACTTTATACAGATGAGAGATTATCAAGGAAGAAAAGACAGTCTTAGTAGAACTCAAGAATATTATTATCTCTGGCACCAGCCTCTTTCTCTGGAGGGGAATGAGAAGCACTCTTGGTCAGGACGTACAAGATGCTATCTCTTGGCTGCTGTGAGGTTTTACCCTCCCCGGTGCAGTTGCTGGCTGTCTCTTTGCTTCTTCTTTTCCTCTTGAATATATAGCTCCTTCCAAACAGACTTCCATCCCTGCAGCCAAATGGGGCTTCTGTCCTACCTTGAGCATGGGACCCACTTGCTCTCCCTGCTGACCCGAAGCATCAGGCGGCGTCTGCGTTGCCAGCAGAGTAGGCCCATACGTTAGCGCACTGTCTAGAGTCCGGACGGGACACATGAGGCCTAGAGAGGGGGATTGATGGATACTGCCCCCCCCCACTCCCCTTTCCGAGTGTGCCTTCTCTTGAAATACGTATTTAATTAGATGAAGTCATCAATTACATGTGACTTCTAGCCACAGTTTAGAGCAGGCCCTCCAGAACTCCACTCAGCCTGTCTGCTGTGAGGAAAAAGCCATCAATATTTTAGAAGCTGCTGACAGGCAGGAAGTTAGCCCTGATGCCTGGAAACTTAGAATTTTTTTTCTTTTTAACTCGCTACGAAATCTCTCCATTGCACCTCTACAGCAGTACGGAGGAAGGCTGGCCATCGAATGGGGGCCATGATGAGGACTCGAGAGATAAAACCAGTCAGAGTGTTCAGGCGTCAGCTAACCTAGATGTGTCCTGATTGTGTGGCCTGAATTTCCCACCTGGGAGCTTTCCGGAGCAGCAAGCACCCAGAGCTGCCCCAGCGTGGATGTCTCGAAAGTGGGTCACGGGAGGTGCGGTGCGCTCTGGAGAGCATATTTGAGGGCACGTCTTCCAGGGACAGATTTTGACAGGCCTTCCAGATTTCTCATTGGGTTTGGAGAGAATGAATGGTGTTCCAGGTCACCTAAACTTTCCAGAATTAAGCAAAGGCTCCTGGGAGGGGTTTGGGGGAGGAGATTAACTCTTCAGACCCACTCAGGAAGCTTTAGAAATAGTTTGCACAAAGCAGTTAGCCTGTAAGATTTTCATTCTGCCTAGACACGTGTTCAGGGGTCCCGTTTCTACATAGCTATCCGTCTCATGTTCAACCTCACCCTTGCCTCTGTTCAAAATATTCATTTGGCTTTGTTCCTATATCACAACACAAAGCCTCAAAGCCTCTTAGAGCAAAGACATAGTATTTCTGTACAATTGCTTTTTTATTTTTAATTTTTTTAATGTTTGTTTATTTTTGAGAGAGACCGAGTGCAAGTGGGGGAGGGGCAGAGAGAAGAGGAGACATGGAATCGGAAGCAGACTCCAGGCTTTGAGCTGTCAGCACAGAGCCCGACACGGGGCTCCAACCTAGGAGTTGTGAGATCATGACCTGAGCGGAAGTCATATACTTAACGACTGAGCCACCCGGGCGCCCCCAGTTATTTAGATTTACATGAACTCGCAACTAAGGAGAATGAAGAAAAGAGATGAACGTATTAAATTTTTTAGCATACGAGTTACCTAAATGTTCATAGCATACACTTTGGTATGTCCTACACTCTGTGATGTTTGGGCACATGCTGATTTTTTTCATCAATTCTCGAGGGGGATTTAAAACAATTACAGAGTGGGGCGCTTGGGTGGCTCAGTCGGTTAAGCATCCAGCTTCAGCTCAGGTCATGATCTCATGGTTCATGGGTTCAAGCCCCACGTCGGGCTCTGTGCCGACAGCTCAGAGCCTGGAGCCTGCTTCACATTCTGTGTCCCCCTCTCTCTCTCTCTCTGACCCTCCCCTGCTCACACTGTCTCTCTCTGTCTCTCAAAAATTAAAAAAAATTTTTTAATAAAGTAAAACAATTGCAGAGTAACCTAGGTACCAAAAGGGCTTGAAGACACCACTTGCTAGCTCATATCGCACCGTAGGATGATGCCCCTCTCCTTTGCCAGGTCCAGACCCCTGAGACATCTCCAGGTCACACTCCTGTGCCCACCTGCGTGGCACCCTGTGCCTGGCACCCATACTCCCTTGGGAATGCTAATGGGTTAGAGGGCAGTGGAGGAAGGGAGTCATGAGGAAGCCTGAACTACTGGGTTTGCACTTTGAAAAAGCGCTACTGGAAAGAATACGGGAAGAAAAATTGAAAGAGAAGACAAAGAAGAATGTGTAATTGTGGATTACACCTCACCACTCAAACAAGTGTCATTAAGAATTGCACATCATTGAGGACTGAAGTAGTAGACGTGCCTGTGGAGACGTGTGACATTCCTCCTCGAAAACTAACCAATCTTACCGAGTGGTCTCTTCAAAAAAAACAAAAACAAACAAACAAAAGAAAATGATGTAAATGCATCATGCAGTTCCATCTACCTGATCTTTCTAGAGCCATCCTCCACCTTCTGATTTTCTGAAACATACTCACCTCGACCTTCTGGTATGTTTGTATCCTAGCCACATGTTCATGGTGGGACCACCCTTCCTCCACATGCTGGTGTAGGGATCTAGCCTTCTTCACCTTCTGGCTCTGCCCCCCTACCCCGGGGCCTTTTCTTTCCCCTATCTGATCCATCTAGAAGAAAAGGAAGGAAAATACGGAAGCGTTCTATCTGATCTATTAAAAGCCCTGCCCTGAACCAGCAAGTATCACTTCCACTCACAGTCTCTTAGACTGCACGGAGTCACATGACAAGATGCTAGCCAGCCTGCTTCCGCCGCGTGCTCTGGGGCAGTCCTGGCCCTGCGGGGGGCGGAGAGGGGGGCTTGGGGCGGCAGCTGGTGTCTTTTCCTATGGTGCTTCCCAGACTTCTTGGAGGCTCTGCATCGCTGGTGACTCTGTCATACAGATTCCCAGGTCCTTGCCCTGGACATCCACGTCCGGTAGGACCCTGAATTGCTTCCAGGATCTGTTTTAATGTCCACGCTCCAGGTGAGGATCATCTTCAGGAAAGTTTGAGAAACACTGGTTTGTAGAAAGGGGCTTTGGGCATTTTCTCCATCTCAGGCTGGAAAGCCTGCGTGATAAGGAATGCTGGTAGGTGAGGTGAACAGACTGTAACTCCAGGCCCCCTTGGGGCGCCTACACAGCTCAGTCGGTTAAGCATCCAACTTCGGCTTCAGGTCATGATCTCAGGGTTTGTGAATTCAAGCCCCGCATCAGGCTCTGTACTTACAGCTCAGAGCCTAGAGCCTGCCTCAGATTCTATGTCACCCTCTCTCTCTGACCCTTCCCAATCATACTTTCTCTCTCTCTCAAAAATAAACAAATAGTAACAAATTTAACCAAAAAAACCTGGTACCAACTCTTAACTCTCTTTAGCCTCAGAATATGGCTCCCAGCCTCACTGTGTAGACAAGGGTATGCTCTTGCTCCAATGTATAGCACTATTACATCTGTCCAGACCTGAATTGTTTCCTTGAATTAGCTGATTGCTTCCTTTGGTTGAGCCTGCTTAGCAGTCATTTTGACGTACGGTTATTTTATGATTTGTGTCAGATACTTGGAATATACCTGCTTACGACAGCTCTTAACACCTAGGCCAGTGGGTAAGGTTGACTAGGAACAACATTTTAGCAGTTTGCTTTCCCTCCTGCCATAATGTTGAACCCTTTAGAAACCTACGGCCATGGGAATTAAAAGCACAACTATTATATTGAAGAGGGGTTGAATGATTTATCAGTGACCTCAGTCCAAACACGAAGGATAGAAAGCTCTCCACCCAGCCTTCCGAACATGCCAGGAGAAGGACGTGAGATATGAGGAATTCTGTTTGTTACTTCTCACGGAACGCCAGAATCCGGACAGCTTTCTCTGTGCTACCTGGCAGTCACGTGGGTCACGCCTCTCTCGACAGATCAGTGTGGCCTCAGGGAATTCAGACCAATTTTGATATTGGCCCAAGACAGTTAAACGCAAGAAGGTAGCTCTTCCCCTCTCTAACCTAAACAGCATTTCAGGACAAACCGAAAGGATGCCTATAATATCCACTGTTCGGGAGTTCCCGAGCTCTTGATCTCCTGGAGATTGAATAAGATTGAGAACTAACAATGCAGCACCCTTCTTGGTGAGAGAGGATCTAACTACAAAGAAGTATCATCGTTTATTGTCAGCATAATTAGGAAGCAGTAGTGTAAGGCAGACTCGGCCATGTAACTGATCTTGGGTATCCAGATCTTTGAGCTCGCTGCAGATGGTTTTATCTGCCTTCCATCCCCGTCTTGGTAACAGTGTGTGCAAAATCCAAGCAAGCAGCGGCCCTGAGGTCCAAAAGAGCTAAAAGGTTGGAAATCCATCTCCATCCAGTCATCTCAAGATGGGATGGGAGTTTGCTCCATATTCCTTCTCCCTTTCCTCTAAAGATTTTGCGGAAGAATTTAAGTGTCATTGGCAATGATTGAGAGAAATGAAAGTTTTTAGATCAGACACCGCTTCTGTCGGTGTGCCGTGCGAGGAAGGCTGATAGATGGCGTGTTCTTCTTGAGTGAAACCAAAAGGCTGCTGATCAGTGTGTGGCATGCAGTTTGCTGTTATCTTGAAACCAAGGAGATATTTCTCGCTTCCCTCAGGTTTTCTAGGGAGAGATTCTGTAGCCAAAGAAGATGAATCTTCTCTCTACCTGCTAAAGGATGAGCAGTTAACTCTGCAGCTAAATATTAAATACATCAAGTGCACGGACTGTGTATTATATTTTTCTGGTATCCATAATCTGTTATACTTAGTTTCCTGAAAAATGGAAGGCCGTGCCCAGTAGCCGTGTGGGTTGAGATTTAGAACAATGAAGCACGATGGTCTTGGACACAGATCAATCTGTCCTTGGGTTCAGGCCCCAGGGTGGAAAGTGAGGGCCACAGGGGAGGAGGATGGAGAGCATTGTGGGGTTTTGTCTGCCTGCGTTCTCCTCTGCTGCCCCAGAGTAACCCTAAATTACCCCCTTCCACTTTCCAAATTGTCCCCACTGGGATGAATCCTCTGGTCACCCTAGGTGTAGAGGTAGGCTTCCTGGTACCCCTCCACTGACCTCCTACAGTAGAAGGAAGGAAAGCAGCTGAAGTTTTCCGTGAGCTCTGTGTGCCCTGTGGACAGGATCTCGCTAAACGGATGGACCGAAGCTGCCTCCCCCACCCAGCAGCCCACACATGTCCCAGCCGAGACACTGGTCAGCTAAACTGGAAACGAACCGAGTGTTGCATGGACGGAGTTCATCTTGGGTCGCCCCAGTTCGGAAGGCTCGTAACACAAAGCCGTGTTGCTGTGGGGCAGGTGATGGGAAGACGGCCCCAGTACAGTCCATCAAGAGGTACCTAAAAAGGACCTTGATGCCCAACGCTGTGCTATGCCTTTCGAAGGGGACCCAGGAACCTTGCGATGTCACACACACACGCACACACACACGCACGCACACACACACACACACACGCCGCCCTCAAAGAGCTTTGAGGGGCCTCAGGTGGCCTGACCTTGCGATGTCACGCACGCACGCACACACGCGCACACACACACACACACGCGCACACACGCCACCCTCAAAGAGCTTTGAGGGGCCTCAGGTGGCCTGATAGTACAGCAATACCTGAACTGTGACGAGAGTTTATCAGGCGGTCAATGATGTTCTTGTGTCTTTTGCTGTCCTGGTAACTCTTAAAATGCAGTCCGGCTCCTGGGATCCCCTTTCTTTAGGGGGTGCCTAAATGTGCTCTGGGCACATGTACCCCATTCTCTTCCTGATGTTTTCCTGCCTTTCGTCCCTGGTCCTGGACACGTAGAACATCCCCTCCGTGGGTGCAGCCCAGTGTCTCTGCTGTTTTCTCTCCTCCGTTATTGCCAAGATAAAGGGAAGTGACAAGTCTGTTAAACTCCTTTGATAATAATGAAACCCGGGTGTGCCCACTAGATGGCAACAGGTTTTATTTCAAATAACCAACTGTTTCAGGGAATTTTTGCTTCCTGGGGGAGTGCTGTCAGTGGGCAGTTTGGCAAAAATTTTGTCGGACTCTGAATAGCTAAGTCCTCAAAATGATTCCATTAAAATTGACTGACACCATAGAGGCCACATAAATGGGTGCTCAGAGGACTCAGAGGCCATGCAAATGGGTGAACTTGGCTAGTTCCAAGTAATTACTTCAGAAAGCAAGTCAACAAAATCAGTTCCAAGCCCTAATAAAGGGTGAGTGGTCATCACTTACTGAAGAGGCTCTCTTGTGTCCCTTCCATCTGGACACCGGCGGGGACCAGTGTGACATGGTGACAGGTGTATTGATGCTGCCTTCCTGGACCTCGGTTTTCTCTGGTGTAATATTGGGGTGATGCTGTCTTGTCCCTCAGCTGTCTGTCTGGGATTGGGGCCTTTATGGAAGAACACGTCCAATTTAAGAAGGACGGTAATCTCTTAACACTTACTAAACACTTCGAGATTTATGCCGAGAGCTGTGTTACTCATTTTCATAAATTACCTTTTAATTTAATAGAGTCACCATGTGGTGGAGCTGCTGTTGTGAACCCCATGTTATAAATCAGCCGAGGTTGAAAGAAATTTGTCTGACAAATCTGTTAAGGGGTGACTACTTCTCTCTGTGGAAAGCTTCATGAATGAAGGACAGAAACATCCGTGTCACTTTGAAAACTGTCATAGTCTCTCTCTGCCATGAGAACTCTGGGCCCAAGGATACTTGCCTTTTATCCCTGGAACATCAATTTATGCTTGGCCACAAAAGCGCATTCTCCTATGAGTTTCGCTGTTCGAGGCAATTTGTAAAAACATCTGCCTCCCTGATCTCCATGCACGTGAAAGATGACGCAGTTATCATGGGAGCAAGAGCGACAGTGACCATGGCCGTAAGTCTCGGCTCTCCAGAGCCCTGTACTGCAGGAATCATCACCTTAGCGAGCAGTTGTGCACCTCCCCATCTCGGTGGGACCATAAAGACCAGAGTTAGGCAGGAGATACGGCTTTCCACGTTCCGGTTCCAGAAAAAACACTTGGGTTCCACTTGGGATTGAAGTAGGTGTGAGCGCGAGCCCATGAAGCATTAAGCAGCGATCCCACAGATGAGTGCTGCCCTGAGCTGAGCTTTAGTTTACTCAAGGCACCAGCAAGGGGCCTGTGCTCAAGGTGGCGGTGAGCATGCCTTGCCCCCCCATTGAGAGGGGATCCGGAAGTTGACACTTAGGAGGCTGGTCTGGCCAGAGACCCAGTGTACCAGCTGAGTCCAGAGTCCTAGGAAAACAGACATGATTTTAACTTCCTCTCATTGCCACCGGGCTCCTAATTACAATGCCATCCTGTCCTCCAGAGAACGCACACTACGAAATGAACTTATATTAGAAACTTCCTTTTAATGAAGTCCCTCAGTGCTTTAGAACCTAAATCCTTTTTAATTGGATTCAAGCTAGAACTACCTTCTACCACATTTAACCCTGGGTTGCCTTCCTCCACATGAAGTTTTGTCCGTCCCCTGGGCCCTGGGGTGAGGAGCAGTTCGCGGGGTCCCTGCCTGACCACCAGGACTCTGAGGAGGCTGGCCAGGCCAGTCCCACGGGTTTTAGGGAGACTCCTTTTGGCCTTCCGGCTGGCTTGGCAGGTTCAACCCACAGGTCCTTTCTTCTTACCTTTACCGAAAAAGTACGGTCCTCCTGCCAACTCCAGATGGCGTCTTTTCTTTCCAAACTGGAAACATAACCAAATCTGCAGTGTGCCTCTTACCTGGCGCCTCCAAGATCTAATGGCATTCCCCGACAAAGGAGGCACTTGCTTGCCTCGTGCGGTCTGCCCCGGCTCGTTGACCAGCCTGTGCACCAAGTCAGAGCAGGGTGGGCGCGCCCGAGGAACAGCTGAACTCAGTGATGGGCCTTTCTGGGAGAAAAGTCAACATTAAAATTCTTCGGAGACCTTTGTGGCTAGTAGACATTTGAAGTGGTCTAGTCCAAGTGGGTATCTTCAGAGGCCCGGGGACAGGGGAGACAGCAGATTTCAGAAGCTTTGCCCTTGACACCTTTTCTGTCTCTGGGGTGCTCGTTGGGGTTTGCATAATAATGGTGAGGGACTGTTGCAGTGAGCACGAATCTGTGCACATTCCTCAGTTTTCCCAAAAGGCTTGAAAATGCAGTAGATTTAATCTAGGTCACACACACACACAAAAGCAAAAAACCTTCCGTTTCCTTGGCGGAGGTTTGAGAGCGCGTGCCTGACTTCCCGGGGCTCTGGGAGCAGCAGGAGATGGCTCCTGCAGGGGAAGCCGCCCGGGCAGCTCGAGGCAGGCGGGGGCCTCGGTCTTGTGGCCGCTTAGCAGACCACGGCCACGGCGGGGCAGGTGCAGAGGAGGAAGGGGGGCCGGCCCGCGCGGGTCGGGGAGACGCGTGTCCTCTCCCCGGCGGGGCGGGTGGATGGCTCAGGTCCCTGCGTCAGGGTCCTCGGTCCTCTGGGAGAACACAGAGGCCCTGCCCCAGGCACCCAGCAGGGAGAAGCGCGTCTCCCGTTTCGTCACTGAGGTCCCCAGGGGATTCCCTCGGGATCGAGCCTGGCGAGCCAAGCGGTGGGGTCCCCCCTGGAAGCAGAGTGCTTCCTGGGTACTGGCCAGATGGCAATCCTTTTCGCATCAGCCTACCGATTCTATCAGAATGCGTAAAACGAAGCTAGTTGAATGCGGTTTCGTGAAAAGTCGATTTCTGCAGGATGTGGCACTGCGTCGGGTGGCTAGAGAAGTCTCCCTTGTAGATAGAGGGGTGCGGAAAGTTTGTCTCAGGAGACGGTCTGAAGTTTCATACAAAGGGTTTAGGTTATAAAAAGACGTTTTTGGTGCCGTTAGAGCGGGCACCGTCAGTTCTGGGGATCTTTCAGAGGAGGGCAGGACCTTTCAGATGGTTCATGACCTACGCAGATGGTTAGCCTTGACACTGAGGAGTGCTGTCAGTCCCCAGTGACTGAGATGGTTATGCTACTTGGGGGTGGTCTGTGAACTAACTCCGGGGGCAACGGAGGGTCAAGTTACTAGCAGGAACTAGCTGTAAAAACCGTGAGGAAAGGGTACCGAGGAGCCCGGAGAAAGCTATGCCCCCTTGACTTCTTCTAATTCTTTTCCTCTTAGTTTTGAGTTTAAAGCAAAAAAGGGAGTGCAAAACAGAAGTCTTGCATCTTCTTAAAGGTCTTTCTAACAGCTAACTAATGTTTGCTTTGATGGCTGCATTTTTTTCTTTAACGTTTATCCATATTTGAGAACCAGAGAGTGTGAGCAAGGGAGGGGCAGAGAGCGAGGGAGACACAGAATCCAAAGCAGGCTCTAGGCTTTGAGCTGCCAGCCCAGAGCCCGACGTGGGGCTCGAACTCACGAACTGTGAGATGACCTGAGCCGAAGTCAGATGCTTCACTGACGGAGCCACCCAGGCGCCTCCGATGGCTCCTTTTTTATTCCTTTCCTTCGTGTCTCTCATTCTGTCATCGCAGCTGTCCACATTCAACACCCAAGTTCAGAAGAGCTGCCGTAAGGAAGTCACACACAGGAGCACAGAATTGTGCTCAGCAAAGGGCCTGGGTGTTCAGGGCGACTGGTGAAATTAGAGGATTAATTGTTTCGTCGCATCTTGGGCTCCCCTTAAAGCAAGCCAGATTCTGAGGACAGAGGGGAAGCAAACCTTGGAGGCTGAGCTAACAGTGTCGCATTTGGTGGGGGACTTGGTTCTTGGTGGGTGAGCTTCCTGTGAAGGAAGGAGCCCCAGCCTGCCCCTCCCGGGACCGGTTCCCCTCCCGAAGTGTCTGCTTACATTTGAAGAATGCCATTCTGTCATTGTCTTCTTCCTCAAGATGCTAAGGGTCAACCTTCCAGCCACAAGAAAACTACTTCTCTCTCTGTTTTTTTTTTTTTAAAGGTCATTGCTGAGTTTTAAATTTTTAATTCAGGGGATTTTTGCTGGGGTTTTTTGAACCTTTAACTGCTACGTAGAAAGTGAAAGTCGGGGGTCTTGGCAAGAGCGAGGCTAGTGATTGAGAGTCGAAACCTGCCACGTGTGGAAGATTCACTTGAGCACAAAATGTACCACTTAGATCAACAACCTCTGGACTGGGGGGGGGGGGAGTATTAAATTCTGTTTATAGAACTAAGATTGAGGAAGAAAATAGATACAGGGGGAACCAAGCATGGGGAGTGTGTCCTCTTTAGACTCTAACGGGGTTGAGTGCTCCTGACTTGACCAGAAGCCCAGATTCCCACTGGAGGGACTTGTGTAAACCAGGCCCCTGGTTTGCTTACAAATGTGCGTACAAAAGAGCGCTCCATGCACAGAAAGGGGGAAAAACACAGCAGGTTCACTCACAGCCTCCCAGGGCCTTCGGTCCCTTGATCTGCGGGCCCCTCAGAATCCAAAGGCAGCCTTTAAAGGAATCTCACACATGGAATCTTCACAACAAGATGGCTCTGTCCATGCCCTGCATTCCAATAGATCTGGAGCTAAATTCGTCTGCCAGGACTGTTAACTTTGTTTTTAAAAGAAATAAGCAAGTGTAGCAGCGGGTCATCAGGGGATCGTTTTCTGGATGTCTTCAAGTGTTTATTTGCCCAGATTTAGAAAGTCAGGTAAATGTCATTCGGTTTGATATGTTGAATGGCCTTGGAGATGCGGATCCCCCCGTCTTTACCCCGCAGGTGGAGCTCACGTGGAGTGACAGGTTCCACACACACCACCTTCAGTCCAAACACGAAATACTTGTATTTTATCAGCCTAGTCAGCGTGGCAGCAAATCACTTTTTTTTTTTTTTTTGGCTTCTCTCTTCCATCCTGGTGCTACTTTTCAGTCTAATATCTTAATGTGAAAGAATTATGTAGTTCAGAAAATGTTCCACAGTTTTCCGTATTAAGACATCACTAAAGAGTAGCTTAAAAAAAAAAAATCAACAGTTAGGGCTAGAACATTCCAGAAAGGCCCTTTTTCCCATTTAGGAGAGTGCCTTTCAAGGAACATTTATTCACGTGAGTCCAGGCTGGCAGCTCCAGGAGTGCCGTGAGGGGCTTCCAGAGGCTGGCTCCCTGCACCATCGCGAGTGAGAGTTGTGGGCATGGGGTCTGAGACGTGCACCCCAGGCCTGACAAGTGACTCTTTCAATAACTGAAGACCGTTTAAGTCATGACCTCTCCCATCATTAAGCCCGGGTTCTGTAAACTGCCTTATCACCCATGCTTTAAAGGACAGCGTGCCTTTTTTATTTTATTTTTGGATTTTTAAAAATAGTTTATTATCAAGTTGGTTTCCATATAACACCCAGTGCTCTTCCCCACAAGTGCCCTCCTCCATGCCCATCACCCCCTTCCCCTCTCCCCCTCCAGCCCTCAGTTTTCACTCATAAGTCTATCAGGAGAAACTTAACAGAGGACCATGGGGAGGGGAAGCGGGGAAAGCATTGGAGAGGGGGAGGGAGGCAAATCGTGAGAGACTCTTGAATACTGAAAACCCTGCCCTTTTAAAATGGCATCTCTAGGGGCGCCTAGGTGGCTCAGTTGGTTAAGCATCCAGCTTCAGCTCAGGTCATGATCTCATGGTTCGTGGGTTCAAGCCCCGCGTCAGGCTCTGTGCTGACAGCTCAGAGCCTGGAGCCTGTTTCGGATTCTGTATCTCCCTCTCTCTCTGACCCTCCCCTATTTCCACTCTCTCTCTCTCTCTCTTTCTGAAAAATAAAGCACAAAAAAATTGTTAAAAAATAATAATAAAATAAAACAGCATCTCTAAAGCATTAACCCTTAGTCATTCCCCCTCCCTGTGGTAAGGTTAGGAAGCCTGAGAGGAAATTTCTTTAGTGAGTATGTTGTCCACTTTCCTAAGGGCAGAAATAGTTTTAAAATCTGGTTTTTGAGGCGCCTAGGTGGCTCAGTCAGTTAAGCGTCCGACTTCGGCTCAGGTCATGATCTCACAGTTTGTGAGTTCAAGCCCAGCGTGAGGCTCTGTGCTGACAGCTCAGAGCCTGGAACCTGCTTCGGATTCTGTGTCTCCCTCTCTCTGCCCCTCCCCCACTCATACTCATTCTCATATTCTCTCTTTCTCTCTCACAAAAACAAGTGATTTAAAAAAAATTTTTTTACTCTGATTTTTGGTATCATTCTCCAGTCTACACTGCCCTCCACACTGAAGAATAGAAACACAGCGCTGTTTGACTCAGGGCAAGCCATGATATAAACTGGTTATGTCTACATAAGCAATACCTTTTTTTCCCCTTGGGAGTATTATTGCCATGAGTTTCCAAGTAAAGATTCTCAAGAGAAACAGCTGTGGTTTGAAAAGATTTGTGATAATCCAGATGGTTTCTTTGAGGATAAATCTACTTGATCATTTAAAATTACAGTCTTTCAGTGAAGTTGAGTGCTTTTATGATTGTAAATACACTACATGTGTGTGTACGTGTGTGTGCGTGCGTGCGTGTGTGTGTGTGTGTGTGTGTGTGTGTGTGTGTGTGTACGTGTGTGTACTATTGGCCTGTCTTGCTTGGGGCTTTATCTTTGGAAACAACGGAAACCTCCTAACAGTGTCTCACATTATTCTGCAATTAAGCAGCGGTGTACCTGAGGGAACACTTCCTAACAGCAGAAACTGTTTGCCAAGAGACACAGTCCGGCGCCAACTGCCCTGTTTGGAGTTATATAGCACTTAGCCTCTGTGGGAGTTGCCTCTTGCACCTTCCGAGACAAGATGGTCTAATCCTACCACACGGTTCTAATGCTGATTGCACATCGCCTCACACGTCTAATACATGCAACCAGACGGCTAAACTTGTCGTCCTGTGGGGATCTGGGCAGCCAAAGGCCCCTGGTTCCCCTGACTCACTCCTTCGGGGCCCAGGGTCCACTTGGGGCTCCCTCACAAGCCAGAGAGGTGCATCGTGAGGCTTGCCTCGGACAGCCTTCAGAGATGGCACTCTGCACCCCCAAGATCTTTCTAGACCTTCTCTCCCATCAAAGTTGATCTTATGTGGCCTTCCTAGGAGCTCTGCTGGTTGTTCCAAAGTCCAGCAGCGGGGGAATTCCTGGGGAGATGGGAATGGCCAGCAGGCTGTGCTGTGTTACCCTTAGCCCCTGCTCGTGATCAGGGGAGGAGTCCTCACTGGTGCACGTGTCAGGCTCTGTGTGGACCCGACAAACTGGTATTTGGCTCTGGAACCGCCTCCCGAGTTTTACCACCGAACCTATTGCCCCTGTGAGTTTGAAAAGCCCTCGTGAGGAGTTAATGGGAGGTGTTGATAAATAGACCCATGAAAGACGGATTATTATTTGGGGGGAGGGGAGCTCTGAAATCCAGAGCTCTTACTGATACACTGAATTGTCAAGGAAAAAAAAAAAAAAAAACATGTTTATCTTCTCAAAGTTTCTGCTCCGAGCAGAGACTCCGGAGTGGGTGGATAAAGCTGGCAAGAGCGGTATGGTCCACGTGCGTGTGGGACCGTGTGAAATGGACAAGGAAGAAACGTGAGAAAAGGCACAACTCAACCGCACTGAGCAGAAATCAAAGGGTGGAGACCCGGCCGAAGCACCTGGTTCATGCCTCTCCGCCAATCCCCAGAGCCACCCGCCAGATCACTTCCCGTCCCTGACAGGGAATGGAACCTTCTTCGGTGCGGCCCCTGGCGGTGGGAGAGAGGGGCCTTCCAGAGTGACGTGGACGCCCGGGGGGTCGTCTGCCCTGGCACCTGCCACAGCCACCGACCCTCGAAGAGCACCTGGGGGCGGCGTCGGTGTCGACCCCTCCAAGGGTGTTCGGAAGAGAAACGTGCTGAAGGAGAGGGGGTCCGTCCCCCGAACCGGGTCGCTGAGCCGTCTGGTGTTGCAGCTGACCTGAAAACGAATCCAGTGAATTTCAGAGCTGAGTTACAGCTGGTCTGGGGGGCTCTAAGAGACAGATGGCTCCCTTACCAGCGGCCCAGCGAGTTAGGGTGGGCGAGCAAGAAAATTCCAACCTGGTTGAACCTTCATGGGTTTTCCGGGATCTGGAGTCGCTTCCTAACCTTTTGCCGTGATAATGACCACAGCAGGGCAGATAATAATACTTCTCCCTTCCTTGGTCGAAATCCTCTCTGCAGGTCAGTGCATCTAAGATTTTCAGCGGGCATGTCACGTGATGGGTGGATAAAGACTGTGGTCGTTAGCCAGGAGGGTACTCCCAGAAATGAGAGTCTTTCAAGCACGTTTCTACCCTGGATTATTACAGACTAATGTCTCTTGGGGAGAATAACCACACGATGTTGTATCTAAAACTTGTAGTTCCTATATACTATAAATTTTAAGATAATTTGAATCAAACACTGTTTTTATTAAGTGAATTAGTACGCATGCTGAGTGAAGTGTGCGTACAGAATAATTTTGACTTTTAAAAAAAATGTGCTGTACATGAAACACGGTATAGCCACATTGTCTGAGGAGGATTTTAGGCAGGCCTGGTTTTTATTCACTGATTGAGAGGTAATAAAACTAAACTAACTGAGGTACTGAGGAAGTCAGACATTTCTGCCTAAGTCACTCGGGAACCCAAATGTCTGAAACCAGGATGCGCTCTTGTGTGTCACAAGTGGAACCCCGGCTCATCTTGGCGTAATCTTTAAAAACCTTTGTCTCCATGGGTCTGGAGTCAAGAAGGCAAGAGCTACGCACAACTTGAAGAGGGACGGTTGAGATAATGCTGGTTTTGCTGTAGAAGCTGTACAGGCAGAGTGGACCCGGGATGAAATTGGAGAGCGTCTGAGATTGGGGTGTCTTCCCATCTCCCCTTTTGGACAGGAGGCTCCTTTCCTCATTCCTGTCCCCTCTGCCTCCAATGCCACACTGCTGACACCAGCTTCAGACTCGCCCTTTCTACACACAAACACACACACACACACACACACACACACACACACACACACACCCCTTCTGTTTACTAAGAACCTTGTTCAAGAGAAAAGTGCTGTCACCAAATTCATACTAACATGTAAATAGCTGAGAACAATTAGGTGTTTCCATCCCCAAGGGCAGACTTAACTAGGAAGTGAACTGCGCCTTCCTGGTGGAAGCCAGGCAGGGAGAGGGGCTAGGGATTCTGTTGCAGTGTTGAAGGCAGGAGTGCTTCCGTCACTCCCAAGACCATCGCCCGTTGGTCTGAGCTCTTCCCATTGGCCCCACACATGGGATTCTCTCACTGTGTCATATGTGCTTCTTGCTGCTTTCGTGTTACTGTCTTCAGTTGTCCGTGTTCAGTGCCACTGCCCTCCCACTGTCCCCATAGGCCAGTTGGAACTCCACGCTCAGTTCTGACCTGGCCACGCTGGCCCGTGTCCCTCCGCTGCTGAATTGCCTTCTCTCCTGGCCAGCCTTGACCTTGCACTTCATCGTCAGTCTTCTTTTTCCTCAGTGTCCCACTCCCCAAACCTGTCGCTTGAGAGGGTCAGACTCGGTCTCTGCTTTGAAGCTCTGGTGAGCACGGCTGAAGTCAGGGGCTCCCCCCCTTCTCCCTCAGCCAGCGCCTAAGCCCAGGAGAGGGAGGGGAGTGGCGGAGATTCTGTTAGGAGCTTTCAGAAGGCAGAGGTCATGTCTCTTGGTGCTTCTCTTACTCTAGCAAGCCCAGTGAGGCAGAGTTGGCATTTTTTTTTTCTTCTTGGAGTGACTACAGTGGGTTGCTGGAAGCTGGGACTTGACTTCCCTGTGTAAAGTTACTCCTGGATCCAGAGCACGTTGGGGGCTCAGTCGGTTAAGCCCAGGTCAGGATCTCACAGTTGGGGAGTTCGAGCCCTACATCGAGCTCTGTGCTGATACCTCGGAAGCCAGAGCCGGCTTCAGATTCTGTGTCTCCCTCTCTCTCTGCCCCTCCTTGACTCACTCTCTGTCTCTCTTTCTCTCTCTGAAAAATAAGCATTAAAAAAATTACAAAAAAAAAAAAGTTACTTCTGGATCTGAAGCACATCCTGCAGCTCATCCCGGACTCACTTCATGCCACTGAGGCCAAAGCCACTCATTAGTTTGAAAAGTTCTGTTAAAAAAAAAAAAAATCTACCATCAGGCCATAAGAACTCCGGCCAAAGAAGTCAAAATAGGTGAAGTGAAAAGCTCATCTAAAAATAAAAATGGTCAGTCTGTCCATCTGTGATTCTTGCAAGAAACTACATAAGTTTCACTTTCTTCCTTCATGCCCGTGACCGCCTACATTTCAGGACTTTGTAATCCTTGGATGCATGTGGTTTGAGTGCCCGGAAGCCAGGATTGTGTTCTACTTTGTCTAGAAGGTGAGGTGTTGTGCATTTACTCTCGGTAGGCTCAAACAAAATCAAATATATGACCAGCTTCCAAATTTCTTTTCCAAAGGAGGGGGCAGCATCATAGATCTGCTTAGGGAGGCTGAAGGAACGGCATTGCACTCTAGTTCCCCCTGCGTTTTGAGGGAGTTTTTCTTTTCAAATTTGTATCTAAATTCCAGCTAACATCCAGTGCGATATTGGTTTCAGGAGTAGAATTCAGAGATTCATCACTTACACTCAACAGCCAGTGCTCTCCCGGGTGCCCTCCTTAATGCCCACCCCACCCACCTCCTCCCGTCAGCCCCTCGTCTGTTCTCTTAAAGAGTCTATAGGTAAGAGTCTCTTATGGTTTGTTTCCCTCTCTCTCTTTTTATCCCCCTCCTGTACATCCATCTGTTTTGCTTCTTAAATTCCACATGAGTGAAATCATATGGTGTTTGTCTTTCTCTGACTGATTTATTTTACTGAGCATAATACACTCTAGCTCCATCCATCATTGCAAATGGCGAGATTTTATTCTTTTTGATGGCTGAGTAATTTTCCGTTGCATGCCACATCTTCTTTATCTGTTCATCAGTCAATTTACCATTCAGGCTCTTTCTGTATAGCTTGACCATTGTTGATAATGCTGTTGTGAATATCAGGGTGCATGTACCCCTTCAAATCCGTATTTTTGTATCCTCAGGGTGAGTACCTGCTAGTGCAGTTGCCAGATCATTGGTCGGTTCTGGTTTTAGGTCTGTGAGGAATCTCCCTGCTGTTTGCCAGAGTGGCCGCACCAGTTTGCATTCCCACCAACAGTGCACGAGGGAGCGCCTTGTTCCTGAGCCTCACCGACACCTGTTGTTTCTTGTATTGTTAATGTTAGCCCCTCCGACAGGTGTGAGGTGGTATCTCACTGTGGTTTTGATGTGTATTTCCCTGATGAGTGATGTTCAGCATCTTTTCCTGCATCTGTGGGCCATCTGTAGGTCTTCTCTGGAAAATGTCTATTCATGTCTTCTGCCCATTGTGATTGAGGTTTTATTTTGGAAAACCAGAATGCCAAGTTTTGGTTCTGAACTTTCGCTGGCCTATGACGTCAAGCCCCTGTTCTCAACTCTGTCGTTTTTTCCTGCTCTTTGCCTTTCTCCCTTCATTCCTCAAAATAGAACCACGGTCGACGCCTCAGTGCTGTGCATTTCTTTCACGCTTCTTGCTCTGCCTGGTGGATGAGGCCCTCTCAGCGCGCCCCGACTCTGGCCCCGTGCCTCAGGACCCTCCGGTCCAGTCAGGCTGACGCGTTGCCCGTCTTCGTGAGCGCGTCTCCCCACTTCTCCCTCCACCCAACGTACAAAGACAGCTCAGGGGCCGCTCCTTTTTTCTTTAAATTTTTAAAGATTTTGTCCCCTCCCTTTTCTTGAGCCAGACTGGGCTGAGAAACTGTATGCTAATGAAGAGCCTTTGCTGGTGTCCTTATCTGATGTAAGCAGCCGTCTTTAACCAGTATCTTTAGCTGCAGGTTGAAGAAGGGGTCGGCCAGCCTTCCAAAGGCGGAAGTGGTGGTCTGAGGCTTCCACACCGTTTTCTCTGGTGGAGGACGCTGGTTGGGAGGAGGGGTGTTGCTGGCCTCTCCCAGGGCGGGGGGTGTTCAGCATGGACTCCCATCAGCTCTCGGAAAGAAGGAATCAGAAAGTCACCTTTTGATGTGCTATAGCCACATCTAATATTACATGGGAGAGTGTATTCAAACATCAGTAACTAAATTTCCAAACTGGTTAAAAGTCTTTCATTTTGGCCAACAAAAACTGAGTATCTCTCCTATGGTGCTTTGCATTACAATACTATGGTGGAAATGAAGAATAAAGCACAATTTTAGCTTTTAAGAACCTTCTAACCCAGTGGTCTGACCTAGTGAGTGTAGAGAGTGTTTCAAAAGTGCGATGTTCTAGAATATCCCTTAAGGAAATTACAGTTCGTGTAAGTTTCTGTCGTCGCTGCGATTAAGCACGCCTCTGTGCACCAGCCACACAAGCCCCATGAACACGTCACCCCCCACTTCGCCCCTCATTCCTGAGGAGCTGTGTTCCAGGTGGCTCGCGCACAGAGTTATGAATTGATCTCCAGCGTGGGTAAAGCTAATAAATACGGTTTGGGTGAAAGGCACTGGTAAATGCTCGCGATGTTATTGCTGTTCTCATGCACTTTATTATTTTTAAATTGTGCGTCCTTTTAAGTAGATTATTTGTTCTTCGTCGTCTCCATTGTGTCTAAGCGAAGCATTCACAGAAATTTCTAAAACCTTTTCATTTCTCTCTCTAGGCTGTTGTTTCGTAACATTTTATACAAGAAAAGCCGCACTTGAGGCCCAGAATGCACTGCACAATATTAAAACTTTACCTGGGGTGAGTCGGTTTACTTTTGTACCAAAATCACTGTATTGCTTGAAAATGGTCCTTTCAACTGAAGGTTCTAGTTATGGGCTCTTAGTGGCGAAAATGACTTTGGTCTTTTGAGGAGTGTGTGCTGACCCTTCTGTTCCTGGCCACAGCCCAAGCGGCCGGCCGGCCCATAAAGGAGCGTTGGCGTTAATGCTGATGGAAAGCGCTCTCAAATAGTACGTCCCCTGGTTGGAAAATCAGAGTGACCCCACTGGGCAGCAGTGGCTGCCAAGGAGTGTTGGGTGGGCTAAGATTTTTAAAAGGGGGAGAAAAAAAAAACCCAATACACGCGACAGAAGCAGATGGAAAGGAAAAGCTTTTACTCACCAGGAGCCCCTTTTGAAATTTAGTCTTAGATTTTTCCTTTGAAAGGACAAAATGGACCCTGTACAGCCATAATATTAAACCTCCTAATGGTTTCTCGCCAGTCAGTGGTGGTTAACGAAGTCCGTGTCTCAATGCCTACTTGGTGGCTTCATGTTGATAGAGAGCAGAAAATACGAAGCTTACAATTTTTTGCCATTTGCTTCCTGGTAATATTTGACGATTAGTACAATTGACAAGAAATGAACTAATGTTGTATATAGTGACTTCATCACAATACATTATTTCTGGGGTTTTGTGGGAGCTGCATCTGTTGCATGCTGGTATAAAGTTCTCTGCACTGTTTGGGTATTTTCCCCACTGACCCAAATATCAGGGATGACTTCATTCAATGTCATAACGCAGTGTGTTGGTTATAATGAAGAATGTGTGGCGAGCAGAACAATAATGATTTTACTGAAATCTGGTTTGATCAAAGTAGGGGAAAGATAACCCAGTGTCCCTGAGGTTTCCAGGACATAATTCTGGGTGTCATTTCACTGTCTCTGTCAACATTCACGAACGCCTGTGCATGTGTCCATGCTAACAAACTTACACACACGCATTGTATACCCCACGACCCCAGGAAAGAGAGCGTTTGCTTAATGCACCTCAGATCCATTGAAAGTTTCGTGGTATTTGTCACAGCAAGATACGCAAGAAATAGTTGTCAAAACATTAGTCACCCAAAAGTAATAAATTATGAACGTGGTCTTCAGTCACAGCGCTGTGGCCTCTCCCTTTCCCTTAGAGCAAATCAAATGGCAGAAGATTCAAAAGAGCAAGCGTGTGGTGCCAGTATTCCCTCCCCCTTTCACTACTTCTTCCTCAAACTTTTACAGTGGTTTTATTTAGCAAGGCAACTTTTAGTACATCCAAGTGCTTTGCTCGATGACTTTTTGTAAAGTATTTAAAAATTTTTTTTATTAGTTATTTATGTTTAAAAGAGAGAGAGAGAGATGGTTTGAGCAGGGAAGGGCAGAGAGAGAGAGAGATACACACAGAATCCAAAGCAGGCTCCAGGCTCTGAGCTGTCAGCACATAGCCCGACGGGGGGGCTGGAACCCACAAACCGTGAGATCATGTCCTGAACTGAAGTCAGACACTCAATCAACTGAGCCACTCAGGTGCCCCTAAGTATGATTTAAAATAGTTTTACTATTTAAGTCTTTATTTTGTTTATGGATGGAACTATTTTTTCCAGTGTAAATTCTAGGAGGTTACAGTGTTGGGTCACATTTTCAAATGAAGCAACCAAGGGAAATATTTACTGGCTCAGCCAACTATAGGAAATTGTTTTTTAAAGTATCTTGGTCACCTAATCAGACCCAAAGGCCACTGTGTATTCCTTCCTTTAAAAAGAAAGACTTTACAGTAGTCAGTACACAACATCTGTTATGGGTATGTTTTCAGAAATACTTGAGGTGATGAATTTATTTAGCATGTAGGGTATATTGATGCCAAATCATTCTATTTTAAATTAATGCAAAGGCTCAGTAATTTGGAATCATCTGCGCCACTACTTGTTTGTCATCCTTTTTTTAAATTTTTTAAAATTTTTTTATGTTTTATTTTTGAGAGCGAGAGAGAGACAGCATGAGTAGGGGAGG
>NC_043709.1:127639423-127717401 GCF_006229205.1 Suricata suricatta | reverse complement strand
GAGGGAGACATAGAATCCGAAGACAGGCTCCAGGCTCTGAGCTAGCTGTCAACACAGAGCCCAATGCAGGACTCGAACCCACGAACTGTGAGATCATACCCTGAGCCGAAGTCAGACACTCAAACGACTGACTCACCCAGGCGCCCCTCATAAGTCATCCTTAGAGGTGAAGATATTCTCCAGAAACCCAGAGTCCATATGATGAGTGACAAGGACGGACAACTCTGCCTCTCTTGGGAGCCTCTTGCTCTGGCCCTTTCTTAGCAAACAAGGAGCATCGCCCATATTAAAAACAAAAAATATTTTGGCACCTCTTTTTCTCCCCTTAAAAATTCTACATGCAGAAGCCAGGAATGGTGCTTTTGGAGACATGTTACTAAGTGCAAGAATTCTGTAGTTGGAAAAAGATGGTTGGGGGATTGTTTTTGGTTTTCTTTCATCCAGTTCAGTTTCATTTGCCCAATGACTTGGTGCGGGTTAAATGGAAATTTTGAGAAGGCAGGTGTGATTTGCAGGCTGAGAGCCTTCAGAGTACACACACCGTTGCTACATTTGACACTTCAAATTAGGTAAACGGGAACAGGGTTCCACATCTTGCATTTAGGTGTATCTTTATCTGATAAACATCACCCTGCACCGCTAGAGGAAGAACATGAAAGTGGCTTCTCTTCAGCCGTGAGCTTTCGGTGGACAGGAGGCATTGGGACCAGACATGAAAGATTAATGCTTATTTTGGGGGGAAAAATATTACAGGGTGCCTTGCTGTTTGATTACAAGCCTTGGAATTAGTCAACATTTCCATAATTCTAAACCAATATACACCTGTTTTCCCACTGTGATGTGAAGGCACAACTTAATTTAACAGAATCCCTGCTGTGCTAAATCTCTCATTAAATACCAAGTGAGTTCGGTAATTTAAAGTTGTAGCACTACTATTTTAACTGGTTGCTTTCATATTATGAAATTAATAAGAAATTAATGATGTACTTTGCCATATGCCTTCAATTTCTTTCTGAATAAAAATAAAAGGGATAAAGAAAAATGCATCACCAGCTGACACTTTAAAGCTTTCCTGGTTGTAATCATTTTTCCTGTGGATAAAATCCATTAAAAAGGCACTTGCTGCCTTTTTTTCTAAAGTGTCCAAAACTTTGAATTGAAAACAAGATCAAATAGTGCTGGGTTTTTCCACCCCTCCCCGCCCCCCAGTTTAATTTCCTTCTGCAGCCATTGTTCGGTATCACAGGGAACTTTTATCACGCCACCAACCTTGATGGATGTTTAGGGACCATTTTTAGGTCTTGAGAGACAATGAACTCGGTATGGCAGAGGACAAAGTGCTGACAGGACCCTCTGTCGTTCAGCTGAATGTGTTTGCTCTAGGTTTTTACTGGAAGGCACCTTCCTTCATGCCTTGTATGGGTCGTAGAGACCCTCTCCATAGCAGATGGGTGATGAGGGGAAGGACCAGGGTCTTACTCAGCAGTGCAGAGTCACTAAGGCACATTTTTCATGCCATGTGACTTAGGAAGACACTGGGCCTTCCGTCCTCTGAAATGCTCATCACAAATCCTGAAAATCCAGTGCTGGAAATGGGGGGCGATTCAACAGCTCAGCACAGGGAGGAGCAGTGACTGAGCCTCTGGCCAGCGCTTCCCTGGTTTGACCACACGCGCCTCTAGGAGTGGAGGCGTGACGCGTAAGCAGCAGACCGCATCCAGGCACGCTGCCTTCTTTATTCCTGACGTCTCGTTAGATTAACAAGACCCGGACAGTTATTGAGAGCCTACTGTGTGCGCTAAGCACGAAGCTCCAGCAGTTCATACGTGCACACCTGTCCGCCAGCCCTTGAGGTGCCTGGTGAGGACGGGAGACTTCACGGCCTGCAGAGGACACCTTCCGAGCGTCCGCACGGGCCGGCTCCTCGGGGAGCCTCTGGGCGTGTGCAAAATTGTTAGCCTGCCTTTCCCCCAGCCGCGCCCTTGGTGTCCCCGGATGGATTCTGGTCACCTCTGCCTCAACAAGTTTGGCAGATCAGGCTAACAGAGAGCTCCCCTCATTTAGGACGGCACACCCGGACTGGTAGAATTAGTCACAGAAATGTCATCGTCCCCCATTACATTTCCTGGAGAGAAAAATCCTTGCAAAGGCGACTTGAGAGATTCATTTTGTATTCACTGACCTAGTTTAGCTTAATTAAAAAATAAAATAAAGACCTTAATCGAAGCGCAGAAAAACTGCCACCGTCTCTTCAAAAATCAGACGCCCAGGACCAAATATCCCCATGGCGGTGACAGCCCTGTGCCTTCTGTCATTCTTCTTTCAAGGCCTTACAGCATGCTGTCTCTCGCAATAAGGCTTTCTGACTGAAAGGCTACGGCGATATCAGTAGAGCATTCACTGTATAAATTAATTTAATTAAGGATGTAATAACAGAAAGGAATACAGTTTTGGAAAAGCTCTTAAATTTTAACAGCAAGGAGGAATCAGAATCTAAATGTCTTGTAAAATATTAATTGCAAATTTCTCCCAGACATGTTCGCTGCCTGTGCCTCCCTCCTTCCTTTCTTTTTAGAATTGCTACCGGTTTGATTAAGTGCAGTTTATATTAAGGCGTTCCTGCCCTAAGAGAACATTTGTTTAGAGCATTCCATTTCAGCAGTGGCTTCCCGAAAGGTGTTTTATAAGGAAGTTTGCCGTCTGAGCGCGGGCCCCACGTAGATTGGAGGTATAAAAACAAATGAGGCTGATCCAGTAGGAAGAAGCTGTAAATAAAACTGCCTCCTGGGACAGGCGTGTTCACCCACATGGAGTGAACGGGCCCCTTCTTGGCTTCCCTGGAAGGGATCATTTACCTGCGCGGGCGGGCCCTCTGCTCCCTGCGGGCGGCCTTCCCCTCCGTCCTCCTCCGTCGGATTGTCCCCTGTGTCCTTTAAGAGCAGAATGCTGGGGTTTAATATTCTTCCAGCAGAACAGCTTGGCTCTCCCTGGGACCGAATTCAATTTGCCCATTGTAATGCATTTTGAGGTTCTCATTTTCTTTGAACCACCTCTTCTAATTATTAATATGTATTTAATGCCTTTGTTCTCAGAGCCACGATGATTATTTTATCATTACCAGCATCATTATTATTTCTGTCATAAAATCCCTCAAACCCCGTCTCGCCGAATCATGGAAATCCAACCCCCTCCCCCCAAACCAATCATTTGAATCCAAGCCTAACTAGACCAGACTAGATAAACTTTTTTCTCAGATTCCATTTCTTAAAACAGGAGGAAACTGCCAAAATCTACATAAGTGGGCTGATGTCTTCAAAAGCAGGTTACCATGTAGAACACACAGAGTATTCATACACTCCTTCAACAAGTATTGACCGATTTTTTTTAATTTTATGTTTTTATTTATCTTAGAGAGAGAGAGAGAGAACAAACGAGGAGAGGCAGAGAGAGAGGGAGACACAGGATCCGAAGCAGGCTCCAGGCTCTGAGCTGTCATTACAGAGCCCGATGTGGGCCCTAACTGTCAGATCACGACCTGAGCTGAAGTCGGACACTTAACCGACTAGGCACCCCAGTATTCACTGAATTTTTGTTTGCCAGGAACCGTTCTGGGCACTAGGGAATATAGTAGCAACCGTGCTGTTTAGAATCAAATTCACCCACAAACAAAGCCAGCCACCACCCCTGTACCTGGTTAATGTCTAGCAAATAGCTCTTGGATATTTTATGCCCAAATAAGCCACTTTCATAAAATACTTCCCAAGGAGTCAAGGTTTATTCCCAAAAAATGGTGGCTTTGCCCACAAGCATTCCAAGTGCTCCAAAATAGAGGATGAATGTAGGTTTGTTATGATGCGCACACATGCGTGTGTGTGTGTGTGTGTGTGTGTGTGTGAGAGAGAGAGAGCGAGAGAGAGAGAGAGATCATTTGTATCCTACCCAAAGACCTACATGTATGTCTCTATATACTTACCATGGGCATATATTCACCCACATCCATATGTAGGTACCAATTTAGCCAAATAAATAAAACTAGGAAGATACAGCTTAAAATCCCATGTGGTTTTTATTTATTTATTTATTTTTTTTTTTTTTGGTCCTGTCAACATACTCTTCCACACAGTCACCTTCCTTACATTAAGCTTCGCGAACTGTGTAATTCTCCTGTTTGTTTGTCAGGTTGTTGGTTTTTGCTTTGAACTGGGATCATGGCGGATTCCTAGTGCCCACGCGAGGGTACTTGAGAACCAGCATTTAATGGTGATAATCCCTGCCTTCCACCTTCTTAGCAGAAGAGTAGGCGCTGAGTGAGATAATGTATGTAAAGCTTTCTGAGCCTCTGAAGAAATGTGCTTAGAAGACATTGTTTCTACTTGACAGATTCTGTAGGTGTGAACTCTTCTGAGGTCGCAGCCCAGCATATAAAATGGGTGTGCTGTGGAGTGTGTAAATCGGGACATTTGGTGTGCAGTCTTCAGATTTGCATTTGCGGGATTAGGCCTGGGCCGCGGTAGGCCGTCCAAACTTCCCCGAAGCAGCTCTTGCCCTGCGCTCCGTGCTGTTTTAGTGGAACCCTGCATCCTGCAGAAACGAAAGCTAAACAAAAAGTGAGGGTGTTCTTTTTTTTTTTTTTTTTAAGTAGGCTTCATGCCCAGAGCAGAGCCCAACCCTGAGCTTGAACTCAGGACCCTGAGGTCAAGACCTGAGCTGAGATCAAGTCAGATGCTTAGCCGACTGAGTCACCCAGGTGCCCCAGGCCTTTTTTTTTTTTTAAGATGTCCTTGTAAGGGACTGTGATGGAGAGTGCGTGGTGTGGCTAGAGGGCAGCGCCCTAGGGGTGTGCCCGCCAGCAGGAGCTAAGTCAGTGTGGAGAACAGGGCTCAAGCTGCAGAATCAGCCCCACATGGGACTTAGGCAGGCATGCAAGGCTGCTGGGCCACTCATTGGTTTGGGCCTGAGACAGAAATTTGGAGGATGAAGGGCAACTGGGTGGCTCAGGGCATGATCTCATGGTTCGTGGGTTTGAGCCCCACATTGGGCTCTGCACTGGCAGCGTGGAGCCTGCTTGGGATTCTGTCTCCCTCTCTCTGCTCCTCCCTTTCTCACTCTCTCTGACTCTCTCTCAAAATGAACAAAGATAGAAAGCAAGCTGGAGGGTGAAGGATATTCCAGGCCTATCGGTCCCCAGTCTGGAGGCTAATCACAAGGGGTCTAGGAAACCATATTGTAATATTTCACAAAAGGCTCTTTTAAAGTAGTCTGTTTCACCCACCATCACATTTTATATGCCACCTGAGTGGACGGTTCTTTTGCTTTAGGCTGGCAGCCAATCCGGTCAATAGCTTTGACTGGCAGTTATTGACATATGGCTTTGATTTTAACTGTAATGAAGAGCTACTTATTTTTATCTGAAGTCTATTTATTTTGAGAGGGCGAGAGCACAAGCAGGGGAGGGGCAGAGAGAAGGAGAGACAGAATCCGGAGCAGGTTCAGTGCCATCATCAGCCCAGAGCCCCATGTGGGGCTCGAACCCACCAGCCATGAGATCATGACCTAAGCCAAGATCAGGAGTCAGACACTCAACTGAGCCACCCAGGAGCCCCCAAAACTAGTGATTTTTAAATAGGGCCCACTCGATACAGGGAAGTCTGTGGGAGGAAATTAATGAGGGATCCTTGGTGGTGACATGTTGAAAGTGACTGAGCTGAGCAGCCCAGTCGGCTTGGGGTTAAAACAGGCAGCAGTCACACAAGATGTTGATAATGGGGTTTCCGTGGAAGGCCGTGCAGAGGCTCAACTAGATTCCCTCATTACCAGGACTGTTGTGAAGGCTGAGGGAAACATACATGCAACTTACCTAGCCCAGGGGCCCAGTCAGGGGTGCAGAATTGCCCCGTGTCATTGAGCAGTACTGCGGTCTCACTGGTGATGTGTGAAGGTGCGACAGGATAGCCCAGTGGCAGAAAGAAATGAGAGCTGGATTTCAGAGGTACTCATTTCTCTCATTTCCCAGGACTACGTTGGGAATATTAAGTTCACTTATTAGATCTCAGTTCTATTCAAGGTTGATAAGCTTTCAAAAGATTGTAGGGAAAAATCCATGAATTTGAATCAAGGTCTGGAAGGAATTGCATAGGAAAGGAGTTACAACCATCAAATGAAAGGGGGAAATTATTTCCTACGACTTTATTTTTAAGTAATCTGGACGCCCAACATTGGGTTCCAACGTACGATGGCAGGGGAAATTTTTTTAACAAAGTTGGAAAATAGTCCAAATTTTGCTCAGAGTATGCAATCCCCATGAGAATTCATCAACTGAAACTATTAACTGTTGTGCTGGACAGACTGGGAATCTGTCACGTGTGGGGTGGGCACAGCTCCGGGGACTGTGTCCCCTAGCGGTGGGCTGGCCAGTTCTTTAGTCTCAGGCTCCAGGCCGTGAAAAAGTATGTGACAAGGGAGGGTGTGGAGAGCCCCAAGGTTTTTAGCCACCTGCCAGGACACCGAGATTGGCGGAGCTGGGGGCAGGGAGCCCGGGATCAGAGGGAGGCTTGGACTCCCCAGCTGGGCCTGGACGAGGGTGGTGAGCGCAAGGGAAGCAGTGGGCCCTGGGCATTGGGAGACGAACAGGAATGAAGTTTCATGTATCCTTTGCTCATTTGAGTGGTAGACGGTGACCGTACGCAGGTGCTCAGGAAGTCTCATTAGTATCGTGACATAAGCTATAAAGGCGTTTTGGTAATAAAGCAGTACCTGAGGACCCTATCATTACGGCTCTCACTACCCACACGTCACCAAGATGAAGAGATAAATAAACAGTACCAGCAGGAGATTGCAGAAAAGGGACACCATGACAAATGTTCTCTCTTAGATTCTTACTGTTCCTGACTGTCATTTCTTCCCATCAGTATTCCAAACACATATTTGTTTTATCATGCCTCCTTCCACCAGCTCTTAAGAACTCTTGAAAGCTCTCCCTTTCTTCGTCTGCAAAAACGAAATGGTTGGACTCCGTAGTTCTCTGAGTCCTTTGCAACCTCGAAGGGCCATGTTCCTCCCGTGCATTGTCTGTGCTGATGTCCTATTTAAGGAAAACATCTCTGTACATCTCTCTCCCCATCTGCCTGTTCATCCAAGTAGGTAGCCAGGCAGAGAGCTAGGACTTGACTTGCCTCAGGTATTGGTCAGTAGTTTTAGAGTTACACTTGACTCTCGGACAACACAGGTTTGAACTGCGTGTGTCCACTTACAGGTGGATTTATTTTTTTATAAATACAGAATTGTAACACGTAGTTTCTCTTCCTTATGATTTTCTCAGTGGCACTCTTTTCCTCCAGCTTACTTGACTGTAAGAATTCAGCATATAATGCATAGAACATACAAAATGTATGTTAATGGACTGTTTGTTGGTGGTAGGGGTGAGGCTTCTGGTCAACAGTCGGCTATTAGTAGTTGAGTTATAGAGGGAGTCAAAAGTTATACACGGACTTTTGACCACACAGGGGTTGGCGCCTCAACCTTCACATTGTTCAGAGCCACCTGTACCTTACATAGGCTCACGTGGCCCGTTCAGGGCTTGGCTTCCCACTTTGAGGTTCTCTGGACATCGGCTTCCCACTCCCCTCTGGGTGAGCGCTAACAGGGAGATGAGGACCCAAATTCTTCCCCCAAGGAACAGAGAAGGAGGGAGGGGCGATGAAGGCTAACACGTCCGTCTAATGCCTTGTTCACAGCCCTGGTTGGATAAGTAAGGGTGTTTAACCTAATGAGGCTTTGGGATTATGGGTGGATTTCTTGCATCTGTTTGATTCCTGTCCCTAGTTCATATGGATAAGTGGGTCACCTGTGTTTTTAGGTGGCTTTATGGTCTTCTTTGTCATCCCTTCCAGAAGTATGTCAGGTGCCATATTGAGAGCGTTCACCTTGTTATGCGGAGGACACTGAGGCACCGGGAGATTAAATTAACTCCTCCGACCTCCCCTAGCAAAGCAGTGACAGCACTAAAATTAGAAGCCACCGTTGCTAAAACTCCCCAGTAGCGTGGCCGCCTGCCCGAGGATCAGGCATGGTGTTCACTGTGTCTTAGGGGGTAGGAAGCGGGACCCAGGATGACAACAGTGCAAATCACTGAAACGTGACTGTTTATTGATGGCCCGAGTATCAGGCACCACGTGGAGGATGTGTGACTGTTTCTTCGAATTGTCACAGCACATCCACTAGGCCTGTGTCATATAGCCCCATTGGCTGGTGAGGAAACCGAAGCTCAAGAGTGACTTGTCGGGGTTAGACAGCTGGTGACTGGGAGTCTCTGACCTCGGCCGCCAAGGGCCCTGCCGTCCAGGACCCCCAGGAGCAGGCTTCTCTGCTGCGCTGCCGAGGCCACGTTCATGAGCTCAGGGTGCCCCACGTCTGCTCCCTTTGGAGCTGTCCTGAATCCAGTCTGAATCCTCAGCTCTTTGACTCCTACAACTAGAGGTGTGGCACGGTGAGCTCGCCCAGGGGGCGGAACACCGGGGGCCTGGTGCTTCACTAAGCGGGCCTCTCCCGAAGGCAGCTGGTGCCCCCCCCTCCAGCTGGTCCTGATGCCATGCGGGGCCTGGTACGGGCACTGAGCTGTGCAGCTTCCTCCTAAGATACGGAGCCCCGCCCTCTTGCCCAGCCAGAGGCCCTTGACATCACCGGGTGGGTGTGGCCAGTCGCTGGATGGGTGTGGCCAGGCATTTGCTGTACCTCAGGCCTGAGGAGCCTCACACCAGGCTCTCTAGGAAGGAGCTACAGATCAAAGGCAGCCACTCCTGTAAGAGGAAGTGCTTTGCAAAAATGATTATAAATGCAACACCTTTCTTCAGAGGAGTGTAGCTTTACCAACACCATCTCATTAACATTCATGTTTTTAGGGCGCCTTGCTTTATCTGCATCCCCAGGCTTTCCATCCCAGTCCCCAATCTGCATCCTAATGCCCTGCTCTGTCCAGCTGGCCTCCCCCCACCCCCACCCCCTGCATCTCTTGGCTCTGTGTCCTTCCGTAGGGGAAGGGCAGGCGGGCTCATCCCTGTAGATCAGGCACAGACCCTGTTACTCAGCACCCGAAGCAGGAAGCACAGGACAGCGAGCGGGCTGTGGGGTGCAGAAGACTGGGCAATAAATAGAAGTCCCTCCGCCCTGCATCATCACACCTTGCTGCCCCGAGGAGCCCTGGCGCTTTCGAGAATAGCTGGCCCCTGCCCGCAATCCTTGCTTCTGGAAACGGTACCAGACTCTGCGCCTCAGACAAGGACACTCTGATACCAGCAGTGAGCACCGCACACGGGGTCTCCCCAGCCCCTCGCTCTCACAGCGGCAAAGTCAGGGACAGGGAGACTGGGTCAGCACGATGCTTTTCCCTGTGTCCCCAGAACTCGGGTGACCTCTCCATCCCAGCCAGCTGCTGGCTCTGTTCTCTCCCTCGGTCAGGAGGCGAGTTAGGACCAAAGGCTGAGTGTTGACTAAGACGTTAGGGTAAGCCATGCGGTTAATTCTATCCAGTCATCACTCGGCCACGTGTTGACGTGAATGTAGATTCATGGTCAGGTCGTGGAGACTTGGTATTGTGTCCTCGCACCCCCGACGGGCCTGGTCATGGAAGCGAGAGCCAGGATGCCGTGTGACAGAACTTGGGGTTGGACCAAGGGTTCTGTGATCTCTGGGCCATCAAGTCCTCCCTCAGGGACCGGAAGGATCCAAGTCAAAGTGAAGAATAGGTTCCCTGGAAACTCACCTCCACCCTGAAGACCTAAACTTGGGTGACCGTGGGTCACTAGGGTGTATTTCAGTCTGTCAGGTTCCACGCTTTGTGTGCATGCCACCGCATACGTGGTTCTTCATTTCTCCAGAAAAGCATATGTTTAAATACATACCAGGAAACAGTGCCAGATGCTTTGTCTTAAGTGTATGTGAGGTCCAGTGTAAGGAGACTGACTGTCAACACGTCGCGTAGATCAGGAAATAGAAAGCTAATTGCTGCCATTGCCTATATTGCTGCAGGCGGGTGTAAATTCAGAGCAGTAGTTCTAGAAATCACTCCAGAAGTATCTTTCTAGCAAATTTTGGTTTTGTAAATGGTTTGTCTACATGACTGATATTTTTCAGTGACTTTTAGAATTTAGATACTTTTAACTGAATAGCAACCAATGTTTGATTAATAAAAAACAACAGTAATAGTTAACGTGTCCCGAGCGCTTACTGTGTTTTGGGCACAGTGCCAAGGGTTTTATATGCACCTGAGCTCATGAAAATTATAAAATACCAGGTAAATTATAAAACAGGGAGTCATAATTTGTTTTCCTACTCTGGTTGCCTTTTCAGTGAGAAGTCTGTCATTCTAAATTTAAGAGCGTACGTTTGGCTATTAGACAAAAATTCTCTAACAAATCACTGAATGTCACTTATGGCTAATAATTGGCCTCTTCCATCTAGGTACAAGGAGATGTGGAAGACAGCTGTCCTCAAATTCAGCTTAACTTCACCTGTAATCCTAATCTGTTACGAATATCTGAGGGTTTACTGATATTTATAAGCTATTATAGGAAGGGCTTTTCAGCCTAGATTTGGATGAGTTGTGTCTCATGTTTCTTCTGCAGCTCACGGAGGCATTAATTTATAATCACAAGTCCTACAAAAAAGTTATTACATGCCGTTGAGGCATTTATTACAGAATCCTAATCATTGAGTTACCCAGATCATCCCTGAGTCAGCATTGCCCCGATGTAAAATCCTTGGAGGTCATTGACCAAAACTAAGTATTGTCAGTAAGAAACAAGAGTCCCAGACCTAGGAAGTCCCGGGGCTAATTTCTTTGGTAGATTTCTGGTTAGTTGAATGTGGTTCTGTGGGTCAGCAGAGCAAGAGAGGGCATGTTGAGGAAATAGACCCTGTCCATCAGGGGTCATGGACTTCAGAGGCTAAAGGTGTTTTCGGAGACAGTACTGTCTGCCCTTCACATTGCAGATGAGGAAGCAAAAGCCCAGAACAGTCAGGTGGTGGGGTCGGGATGGACCAGCAGCACTTATCTGCCGGCTCCCAGCCTCTCAGTCTCGTCAGCATCTCACGCCCCCACAATTTCTGTACGAGATTATTCCAAACGCGTCGCGTAAAGAAGCAGCAGTTCGGGGCCCCAGCGACCTGTGTGTCCGTGGCGTTACACTGTGTGATGTGAGGCAGATGGGCGCAGTGATTCCTTTTCTCGTTTCTGCCCTCTGAGAAGGACTCTGATAGTAATAATCTTCTTCCTGGCCGTTTACCGAAAACGACAGATGAACTAGGTGCATTTTTACAGAAGAGATGAAGAAACAACAAAAGTGGTCCTAAGTTTAAGTCCATTTGCATCGAGAGCTAGTTCTGTGATGAGTAGCCCTGACCATGGAGCTTCTGAAATGACCCATGCCCGGGCCATGCGTCAGGAAGGTTGAAGAAGAATCTCTCAGGGCGGGTGCCTGGCATCGGTATGTTTAGAGGTCTCCAGGTGATCCCAGGGTTCAGGTTCGAGAACCACTGTTGGAGAAGGACCGCCATCAGCCCCAAGGGTAAGGTGGTGGTGATGAACCTGTTTCCTCCTCCTCCTGCCCGTTTGGGTGCGTGGGGGCGCCCCCACCTGCCAGTGAGGTCGAGGTAGCCCTGCTGCTCAGGGCCCCGGAACCGGCAGGAAGGGTCCGATGTGCTGACTCTGGGGCCTCGCCCTGGACCTGCACTTGCCCCAGATCCCGAGTGCTGGGTGTGCGCAGCACCGTTTGGTGCATATGCACCGGAGGGAACAGCCCTCGCCGGTACCGTTATCCTGGGAATGGGTCGCAGTCTGCTCTGAGACCGCACTGGCTGCGTGTGCACACATGCCTCCCGCAGCAGGATCGAGAGGTCTCTCCTCTCGGCTCCAGAGGGTGCAGCGGCTCTGTGGCTGCAGTGCCACCTTCCGGATCTCCTCGCAGACGTTCTGAAAGTGCTCTGGGCGGGCTGAGCATCTGGGACAGGTCGGGAAGGAGGTAAAGCAGCAAACGGCCCATGAGGCGGTCCTTTGTTCTTCAGCAACTTCATATGGGCCACTGTGCAGCTTCCGTCCATCAGCTCTCAAAGACCTGCCAGAAAATCTCACGTGAGTGAGACTTACGTAGAATTAATATATCCCGGGCTGTAAGAGGCTGAATGGAGTTGCTGCTATTTTTAGCACAGTTTTTCTCTGGCCAGAATAAGCTAATTCTAAAGCAGAGCAATTTGCTGCCCCACGGAGTTCATCTGTGATACTTGGCAGCCAGGTCCCACCTTGCAGAGACCGTGGGCGGTGGAGTCCCTGCGGGCTCATCCTTCATGGACCTGCACTTCCTCACTCGGGAAGCGAAGCACTTCCTACCCTGTCTCCCTCCATAGCCGCCGCTTGAAGGACTTGCTGACAAAGGAAATCCCACTGCCACCGGAATGCTAGGTAGAGTCCACTGGCTCCTGAGGGGAGGGACTTGATAAACACGTACGTGTGTGTTAATTTGGGAGGCCTAAGAAGAAGGTCACCTGTCTTGAACAGTTGTTGTGAGATTCCCCCGGAGTGAGTTCTTGAATGCCATCCCTACTTCTCGTGGATCTGGAGACGTGTTTTACATGGTGGGTGGTTCACGATCACTTGAAATACAGCAGGCCCCTGGGCAGCAGTCTCTAAGGACGGAGTTATTTGTTGCCACAAAAATACTAAAACCCTTATGGCCACCGTTTGCCTGAGTCACACCGTTTTCTGTCTGACCAGCATCAAAGCGCAAGCTGCGGCTGTTTGACAGGGTAAGAAGCAGACGGTGACCCCAGGAGCCGGCCAGGAAAGGAAGCCAGTGAGGGGCAGGACGAGAGATCAGTGTCCCCACCCCCACCCCGGAGGAGGACACATTCGGGGTAAAATACCTGCTGGTGGTCTGTTAGAACCACACGGAATAGGGGGGCCAGGAAAGCACGTGGAAGGGAAGAGGAAAATTGCCAGGCCTTGCCTGCAACTTGCCAGCAGACACCTCGTGTTTATTTTGCTCAGTACAACTGACCGGCTGACTCGGGCGGACAAGCCCACGGCCGATGGTGCGGCCCCAGGACTGAAACACCGTCAGCACGGCTCTCTGCTGACGTCATCTCAGAAAGTCGGCCGCACCTCTCACACGCCCTTCCGTCCGCGCAGGGTGCCCTCCCGCGCCCAGCCAGGCTGGCAAGGGGAAGTAGGCTCCACCTCTTGAGGGAGACCCTGAAACACACATGCGGGCTGTACGCCAGGTGCCGTCCTTGAGCGTCACAGCGCCCCCCACCTCTCTTACTTCACTGTCTGATCAGAGCTGAATTAATAGATTGGGGCAACAAAGGAGCTTCTCCTTCCTGATTATGGAGTTTTGGAGATGGGCAAACCGCGCTTTTCCATCGCTGCTCGCTGTGCCTCTGAGTCACATTTGCCGAGCCCCGCACCCTCGGTCTTGGGAAGAACCACGAGTCAGCGATTGCAGGCCACCGTCACCACGGTCAGCCCGTGAGCTTGTCGGTGAAAATGAGCTCTCGGCTCTCAACCCAGTTGAGTAGCCATGAAATCTCCTTGCCGCCTGAAAAGGAGGGAGCGAGTGGGCCATGGTGAGGACATTTTGGTCTTTGTGGCCGTCTTGGTAGCACCTCCCGCAGGCGCTTTGGCGATGCTGGCTAGGCAGAAGGGTGCTGTGCTGCTTTTTAAGGGCACCCCCATGTTCTTTTTCTGTGTAAGTCGACTCACAGAAGGTAGCCACTCACGTTTATGGATGGGAGGTGGAAAATGGAAGAACACCTTGCTTGCAAGTCAGGGTCCTTTTGTGAGGCAGTGCCTGGTTCCCAAAATAGCATTGTATGGACTGTGACCTTCAGTCTCTTTGACAGCATTTGGTTAGACAGATGTCGTAGTTGGCATTCTTTGGGCGTGTTCATAGGCATTTTATCTTGACTCTCTTCTCTAAACACGATATGCCCTTCAGTTTTATGGCAATGCGGATATTAAATATTTCCCATGGTAACTTTAAAATGCCTTAATGGGAAAACAAAAATTTAGCTTAGACTTTAACAAAATTGTAAATAATGGAAAAGAGTGAGTATGCCAGCTGGCTAGGCACGGTATTGATTTATGAAAGGGAAGGTTGGATCTGGCCTAAAGCTTGAAATGCTGAAGACACTGGGGTAACGCAGAGCCGAGGACAAAGGAGAGCCCATAAGGACGTCTCAGGCCATAAGCCTTCCAGGGCCTTCATTACACGGCGCAGTGACAATCTGCTTTGCTGCCAATAAAAAGGAAAACACAGTTTCTCGAAAGGATGGCAAGCAGAGAACTAGGCCTTAAGCACGGACAAGCCCCCCACCCTGGGTTCCATTTTCACCCCTTCGTGCCTGCTCTGCACAGTTTCCATCAGTCACCCTCCCGGCTTCCTCTGCCTCCGGAGCCCTGCTGCCTCCCACACCTCGATCTTGAAATCAGACTTCTCTGCCAGGCTCCAGCCCTAGATGTCTGAGAGCTGTTACTGGAACCTTCCATGCAGTTGGTCCCCAGGCAGCTGCAATACTAAAGTCCTCTTCCGACCAGCACCCAGGCCCTCTTCGAGTATGGTTACCTGTCCACGTGGATGGGTGCCCCACCTGAAACGAAAAGCCAGGAGTCCGCCTCACCCTTCCTCTTCCCCTACCGCCTCCTCTCAGTGCCCTGTTTGTGATCAGAGCAGAAGTCCTGTCTTCTCCCTTAGCGTCTCTGGAATTCTGCCCTCTTTATTATTTGGGACTATGGTTGTCCCCATGGCTAGGAAAAGCCCAGAAGGAATTAAGAGATTTTTGAAGTCATCCCTATCATAACTGCACTCACTCATCTTCCAGGTGCTCCCTTGAGTGGGAGAGGGTGGAGTGGAGTTAGAACCCTGGGGTTGCACGTCGCCCCCGGCACGCTGCGGGAGTGCGTGCGTGTGGTGTGGTGTGAGTTACAGCAGAAAATAACGGACACACCTGCTGGGCCCTAAGGGTGAGATTGGACTTCCATGCTGTGTCTCTTACTTCTCCAGCTTCTGTGACACTCTTGTTCACACACTGTAGTCCAGACTTAGGATCGCACGCAAGTGTCGTTTCACTCCTGTGAAGGTGGAATCGAGTATTCCTTCATGGGAATCCACCATGGTGGGTGCTGATTTCATCCCGTCACTGCTGAATGTTACTCCCCCACCACCACCACCAATTATTTACCTCTTAGTCGCTCCCGTATTAAGTTCCAAATGCCTCAAAGAGAGGGAAAGGTCTCAGAGCCCACCCTCACACCATAGATGCTGCCCAACAAATGTGTGTTGAATAAATGAGCTCCCAGGAAAAGCTTTTGTTCATTGACAGTCTCTGAATATAAAATATCTTGAGAGTTGTTTACAAACCGGGGCGGGGCGGGGGGCAGTTCCAGAGGGAGGTGGGAGCAGGGTCTCAGTACTTTGATTTTCTAGGTTAGACCCCAACTTAGCCAGGTTAGACCCCTACTCTACGGACTACAAGCACAAGGTGAGATACCAGCATGTATGATCACAAGGCATTTTTGTACTCTGACTGTAGCACCTACAGGAATTAAGAAATTAAGAGATTACCAAGGTTTACCGAGGTCAAGTGGCTTGACCGTAGGCACTTGGAGTTGGCAAAACCAAGACTCAGACCAGCCCTTGTGATTGTAACTGTGATGTTCTTTCAGGCCAAATTTCCCAAGACCTCTTTCTTAGGAGAAACCATCAAAATAGATGAGCCATTGCAGATCAAGCATTGTCAATAGACTTGTCGCCTTATTTCCTTAATTTAAAATGGCTCCCATATTTATTTTTTTTAAGTTTGTTTATTTTTTGAGGCAGGGGCGGGGCAGAGAGCAAGGGAGGAGAGAGAATCCCAAGCAGGCTCCACACTGTCAGTACAGAGTCCCCATGTGGGTCTCAAACTCACCAACTGTGAGATCATGACCTGAGCCCAAGTCAAGAATCAGACACTTAACCCACTGAGCCACGCAGGTGCCCCTAAATGTCTCCCATATTTTTAACGTATCCCCTCTCTGAGTTTGTCTCTGCCATTTGAATTTTGGTTACAGTGCTGTGGATGCAAAGGCCTCAACCTGAATCTGATCTTTAGAAGACCAAGCTTCAGGGGAAGGGTATTTATAGAACAATTGAACAGTCATAATTTCCCTGAGCTCTGCCAACAAGTAATTTCCAAAGTTGGTAAACGATCTCGCACATGAGAGTAGAGGGTAGAAATCAAAATGAAACAGTAAAATTAAACTCAAACTCATAAAGAATTAGAGGCACTGGAGGGGAGTGCTTCATTGGGCAAAATATCAACCAAAGTTTAGAACTGTTGTACAAGAAGAGATGAATAAGTAGAGTTGCTAAAAACAATATCAGATGTCTTGCTCAGATGTTTCATGGATTTGCATTTTAAACATGGCTAATATGAAATAGCCCTTATGGCATTTTTTTTTCAAACTTGCCATCTATTTTTAGCATAGGGAATAACTTTTTAAAAACCAGCTTCATTTGTTTTAAAAAAAAATAATCATTAAGATTAAGAGAGGAAAATTACACTAGTGATCTGCTCTCATTCACTTAGTTTAAATCCCAAAGGCCATGGAGGTAACTAAATAAGTAAATGGAGAAATACCACTGAATGAGGGATGGTATTTATTTGTTGTAAATAAAGTTTTCACTGCTAAGCCAGTCAAACCAGGCATTTTTTTCTGAGAGGTTGCAACTTGCAGGGATGGAAATGTTAGACACTAATTAGTAAACGTGGCTGGCAAAGCAACTCAAACAAGTCAGGACTCTGAACCTAAGCTAGGGAAGGATCAGAATACGAAATGCAGTGGGGCTTTTCCCTGGATTTGATGAGACGCCGGTACCCTGTCAGAAGGTTCAAGAGAAGATACGGTTGGCTTAAGTTTTCCAAGTTAGTTTTGAGCCAGAGGTTTTAAAGATTTGCTTGATAGAGGGGTATCCTTGTGGTGGCTTTAGTCTGCCTTGAAGTTGAAACGAAACCCGAGATTACTGGATAAAGCATCACTAATCTTAACAGCGGTGAAGGCACAGAGAGGGGGTGAAGAGAGCCCAGCACTGCACACGGAACACGCATCGATTCCGTGCTTGGTGCTGGGGTGGGGGGGGGAGTGGTTCTGCTTTGTGTCATCGAGTTCACGTGTAATTGAGCTCATACACTTGTTAAGTATTGCAGATGAATTACTGGAAAGCTCTCTACACCTTACAAAGGAGAAAAGCCAACGTGAATTGAACTTGGGGGTTTTTCACGAGTCACCCAAAAAGAAAACAATGCAGTTCCGTTGCTATGCGGTGGCACGAGTTTGTATCCTTGGAAATTGTCACCATTCAACTATTCGTAATCTACAAATGGCAGTTTCACATGATTCAGCCTAATAGCATATAGGTGTTCCGATGTCACATACACAACAGTTATATTGATGAGGGAAGTTCTATGTTTATATGTGTGGGAAAGGTCGTCATGCCTTTTTGTGGAGAAGCAGATGGATGAGGTCCCAGTAAGAGGGAGTTGTCCAGTTTGACTAGAGTTGAAGAGAAGTGTTGAGCAATCAAGAGAAATAAGCCTGAAAAGGTAATTCGGGGTCAAAGCCTGGACTTGGTTTAAAGGCCAAGGAGCTGGAATTTAATTTGGCAGATCATGGAAAGTTTTTGGTCAAGGGACAGGAATTACTAGGCCAGAGTTTTAGGCAGATTAAAAAGGCAGTGGTGTACAAGATGCTTGGAAGGTGAGGACCGGAGATGGAGAGGGGGCCATTTCAGGAATCTGAGGCAGCAGGGATCAGGACCTGACAAGGCGGCAGCAGTGGAAACGGCAAGGAGTAGAGAAGAAACTGAGCAGAAATTCTAAACCAAGAATTGCAAGGGGAAGACAAATTGGCAAATTTAGGGGCTAAGCCAGAGCGTGGGTCAGGTGAGGGGCTGGGAACACAGACCCGGCAGCTGGCTCTTCCAGCTCGCTGGTTTCCTGCCAGTGTTGGACACTCACGTGCAGGCGGGCAGGGCACACTGTCCAAAGGATGCTTCCCGCAGGGATGCGGCAGGGGCGCGGCTGAAAGGCACCTGGGAAGCAGTTCCAGGGGTTTCCAGGAGCAGGGTCAAGCCCCGGGCAGGAGGTACACTCCCAGCGTAGCCAGGACTCGGGGCTGTGTTTGCACGGAGTGAACAGGTGCACAAGGTCAAGCAGCGGGCATGTCCACACAGTGAAGGTGAGCAAGGGAGGCGCAGTGATCCACTCCCCAGCACGCAGGGCCAGTGCGTCCCCGTTCACGGGGTGATGACAGGCGAGGGGTGGTGAATGACCTCCAAGCAGCCGGCGTTGGGGAAGGAGCCCCCGTGAGCCTGGCAGGCTGGGTTCTCCTTTGTCCCAAGGCTTGGAAAGAACCGAGCCCGAAGATGGCCATTACAGGCAGAGGCTAATGTCAAAAGGACAATTTATTTTTAAAGCAGACTCATTTGTCTTAAAATATGAGATTGTGCTAACTTTGTGGCATGCGGAGTCACAGTATAGGAAATATAAATGAACTACCCAGGTCATTAAACCCCTCCTTAATGGCCAGGCCAGGCATTATTATTTCAGTGTGTATTTTGCATGGCTCAATTAGGCAGCATGTCTAATTTAGCATCTGGGTAACATCTGGAAGGATGACTCTTGGAGCATCCATCATCGGGTTGGGGAGACAATTCCACAATCAAAAAGAAATCATGATTAGAAAGGATATCTGTACATTTCCCATTTAGTAATAAGGGCAAATTATTACCTTTCTGCTACTTTTGGCTCATTAATCAGCGGTGATTGTGATCTCCCAGCTGCCACACAAAGTCCTCATGTGGTCTTCGTGGTTCTCGGGGCTGTCCCGAGTGTCGCCTCGGCAGCACTAGGATCCTACAAGCCTATTCTTACGTTGAATGGTCCCGTTTGTCTCCGTTTCCCAAACTGTTTTGTGCCCTCCAGCTTTTTGTCATTAAAGCATATAGATCTCAAGATTCAAGACAAAAAGCAAGGTACTGCCTGCAGCCTTAAGGTTTTAACTCGTTCTGCTTTACTCTTCACCAGATTTATTTGGGAGATCCACTGATGGGATGAATTGCTTATTATATTCCAAAGATGCAGTGACTGAGACGTGAGGACTGAAATGTTATCAAAGAAAGGGCTTTCCATTCACAAAACAGTTGCTAAACACAATAGCAGTGCCTTCTACAGAAATAACAGCTAATGAGGCACCAAATTTGAAGCACTGGAAAGTTACAAAGAGACCTAGATTAACCTCTCCAGGTAACACACTGTAATAGTTCCAAGAAAAATCAAACTATGAGAAGATTAACATTCTTCTTGAATAGCTGTACTCCTGAGAGCATTATGCTCCCACTTTGTGGTTAACAATTCTTTTTCATTCACATCCCCTGCCACCGCCTTTGAGCCTATGCATTTTTCTTGTAATTTTAAGAATAAATAAAGCAAAATGGAAGCTCGCGCTGTTACTTAATGGGAAAGCCCAGAACCTAATCACAGCTAATGAGTATAATAAATGCCGGGCTGTACCTCCTCTTGTTCGTATGCGTTCTGTGTGTCCGGAAGGTAACACTGGCTGAGTAACTAGGACGCTGGACGCCAAGTTACAGATGGGGCTGCGGAATGTTACTTGACAGCCAATTAGAGTAATCTGTCAGAAATGATGACTTAATCACCATAACAGACTCTACATTCCCTCCTAGAATTCCACCCAGAGTAATCTAATTTTCCCGCCATATTTCGGTTTATTGATTTTATTAAAAAAAATTTTTTTTTCCCAGGACTGAATGGCTACACTGCTTGTTTCTCCCCCTCTGGTGTAGCCCATGATTGTAGTAGAAATGTAAATAGATAGGACCACGGTAGCTAAACAGGCTGCCCCGCCACCCAGCGGGCCAAAAGCAGACCTGTAGTTTGGGTTCTCTAGGTTTTTCTCCATCACTGGATTGTAAAAAAGCTGGGAGTTGAATGAACCTAGCTGCATACCTCCCAGTTGAGCAAGAGAAGCTGTTCCCTCCAGTATGTTATCTCGGCTTTTGATTGGGACTCTCCCCTAACCCCCCACCCAACTAGGGCAACCCTCAGGCTTTGTGAAATCATCATGATAATGATGGCTTCATTAAGCGCTCAGGGCTGTAAGCATTTCCTGTGTATCAGTCAGTGACATCAGGAAGAAATAGTTATTTCCAATCTGAATTGTCTCCCCTCGTTGTGATTGGCCACGGGAAGAAAAAAGGTAACATTGATTTCCTTATTGTTACCATGTTCAGCGCCACTTTTTTTCTTGGCTGAGATTGCTTTTATAAAAATTGTGGTTAGCAAATACTGGTTGAAAGTTTTCTACACACTTCCTGTGTTAACTCAACCAGTGGCAATGCACGGCAGCAACTGGGAGTAGCCTCGGGACCCCCAAGTATAGACGAATCCCGTGCACTCTGGTTTTGCCAGGATTTCCAAAAATCAGTTGCCAGAAATCCAGATGCCAGGGCCTTCTGATGTGAGTGATGGCTTTTCCAACAATAAGTGATCCACCCTGCTAGGGCGCCTGGGCAGCCCAGTTGAGCGTCCGACTTCAGTTCAGGCCATGATTTCACAGTCCGTGGGTGCCAGCCCTGTGTCGGGCTCTGTACTGTTGGCTCAGAGCTCAGAGCCTCCCTCAGATTCTGTCTCCCCCTCTCTCTACCCCTCCCCTGCTTGTGCGCACTGGCTCTCAAAAATATTTTTTAAAAAATAATAGTGGTCCACACTGACTGATTTTATGGATTCTAGTGTACTTTCTTGCCCCATCCATTTGGAAGGAAATCCCAAAATGTAGGCTCAATTGATGTCAGGGGATTCAAAATTATTTTCCTCTCTGAGGATAACTGATAAGCTAATCTTGTTCGTCCTCAGTCCACGTACCATCGATGGGAGTGGCGAATGTTTCAGATAGCTTGGCCCATGGCACAAACCTCTGAGTCTGATTCCATCGTGTGTTGTTGAGAAGGGACTGACGAAGGGATGGTGGAAGAATGAGCCCGAAGCCCTGAATTAGGGCACACAGCCCCTCCGCAGCCCTGGCACATTCTCCTGCCCCGGCTACGAGGCTACGGGTTTTTTTCTCTCCATTGTTACAGCCTCTAGGGTTGTCTTTCCTGCCCTTTCTCATGGCGAAAACACCGACTGTAAGTCTTGTTCCGAGGCTCACTTACGATGTTTTTAGGGGCGTGTGAAATATACATAGTCCCAGACTCTGTGCGCGCACACACGTGTACACTGTTCGTACATGAATCTACATGGGAAGAAACTTAGGTAATTTTTATGTTTAGTAAGGACAAGGGAAATTCTGGTCATCTTATCGGTTCTTAAAAGCCCCAGATTCACTTGCAGCACAACTGTTTGGTTACGTGCCTCGGGAAGTATGTGCCAGGAGGATGGAGACAGTCCTGACTGAAGCCGTCCTCCACTACTGACTTGCTGTCTGGCTTGGCCCAGGTTACTTACACCTCCCTGTCTCGCTCCCCTCCCCCCTGCCGGCTCCCGCACATTCCCGTCTCAGGGTTGTTGGGACAGTTAAGATATATATGGAACCTGTACAATAACATTTGGCACAGGAATATTGAGAAGGAAAGATTTCCTCTGTTTCTCACAAAAATATTTCACAAAAACTGTCTGAATTCTCTGTTTCACTTAACAGGTGTAGCTACGGGCTGGTTGTGGCTGATGCCACACGCGATCTGTGTCATCGATTTCTTGCAGAGATGTCACACTGTTACTAAAGTACTTGCTCAGTAGGGAGAAGTCCGCATTCCTAAAGCTGCCTTTGTTTCTCCCCACCCTCCCTCACACGGAGCTGACGGTGACCAGATGGCACAGCGAGCTGCTGCCTAGAGGGGTGGGCCGGCCTGCCCGGCTTTGGGACCCCTAACTGTACCAGAAGACCTTTAACTACATACGCAGTCTTCCATCCCATCCGGGGCCACGGTGTGCCTCCAGCGGAAGACAAACCTTTCTAAACTGATTTTTGCCATTTGTAAAACCTTTTTGAGAAAAATGCAGGAAGTACAGGTGCTGTAGGTATTTTACAGTGTCCCGTGCAGTGAGGGGCGAAGCACTGCACTTGAACTATATTGGCATTGCCACACAGTGAAAGCAGACCTTGGTCTTGAAGGGCCAGAATCCTGTCATTTTCTCATTTGGCGTGTGGCTCTTGTGTGAAGTCACGTCTTCCCCTCCCACCCCCCTTTTTCTCCCTTTAAATATTTTATAGGCAGTGAGCTTATAATATGTACCATCACGGTTGCTCCTCAGGGGTCAGGACGGGCTTAATAATGAGATGCGGGAGAGTGACTCTGTAAAACGCACTTCAGGTTAAAAATGGCATGTTTTATTGAATCTCATGTTAAAGGTGGTTAACTCATCAATCGGCGATGGCCGGGGTTAAGCAAGTTTCTACATGAGTTCTGACTTGGTGTGAGAACCCAGTGGTGTCTCCCTCCCCCAGGCCCTCCACCTCCCAGACACACCGGCTGCTAAAACTCAGTCTCCCCCTCACTCATCCGGAACCGGGGAAGAAAGGTTTGGAGAAATCACGCCAGACTTCGGATACAGTGGGGACGCTAGAGAGTGAGGGCCACGAATGCTGGTGCTCCGTGGCCCGGCCCGTCTCCGTCACTGACGGGGAGTGACCCCCACGGACTTGGAGTAATGGCTTTGCTCCAATGTTGTGCCCTCATGTCATTCTCATGAGCCACAGCCAGGTGCCCCTGTGATGACCCAAAGTCAGCGCATTCAGGAGTGAGGATCATTGGGCCCTAAGCCCAGTTAGGGGGCCCTCTGTGTATGTGGAGGTCGGGGAGAGGGGGATGAGAGGAGGGTGGGCCAAGTGCTGGTCTGTCACTGAGATGTGGGATAAAGGGGAGACTTCTGTACCGCAGGGCTGCCGTGCCCCAACCCCAACCCACAGCTTTCCACGGGAGTTTGCGGTGTGGGATAGCAACTGTGCCCACGTCAGCGGGGAGCAGTCTCCATGCTGCTCTTGATGCCATGTTCAGATCTGGTGCGGGGCTCTGTCCTGAACCTCAAGAGGCTCCTTGGAAGCCTGATCAGGTCCCCAAGGAATGGACCTCCGTGAACTGCAGTAACTTCTTCTCTGGGAGTCTCCACCTTCTGTAAGTGGGATGGAACAGTAAACACACAGACGTAACCAAAATGAACCAATTTCTGAGAAACATGCTTGGCTTGGGTCCTACCCCTGCCCCTCCCCCCTCCCCTTCCCCCTCCCAGGAGGGAAGGAGTTCCTAAAATTTCCCCTTTTGTTAGATTTCGTTTGTTTTTAAACAAACAGGGCTAGCGACCAAGAAGTTAACCAGCACCTTAATGTGTAACTTGAGGCAAAATGTTGTTGTACAATAAAATGAAAAATTCATGTGCAAAGAAATCGTCAAGGAAATAGATTTAGAAGGCTTTCTTCATAGAAATGCAAACTTGATGAAATATGTTAAGTCAAATTTACTGCCATGAACAGGAACCATTTCCAAAACGATTGATCTTGGCACGTCCCCAGGACAAGCACTCTGCCAACAGGGCGCCCTGCTGCTAGGTTTGCTCCAAGGACAGCTGACTTGAACACGAGCAATAGACTCACTTCTCCTGTTTCCCTCGTGCCTGGGGAAAACGGCCCTGTGGATGTCACAGGCTGGTGTTATGACATTCCTAGACCCCTCAACCGTACAGACAGATCATGACCGTGCAGCCCACTTGAGACTGTTTCAGAGACAGCCGACCCTGGATGCTTAGGGAGATGCAGATTCAACTTCACTAGCGCGTGTCTCTTAGGAGACTCCTTGCAAAATTTCTTGAAGGCCATCCTTCCCTAACCTCAGCCTTGACTGAGATCGCCTTGCATCAGATGAGACATTAGGAGACTGGAAGAGTGACTGCCAGGTTCCCGGGTCCCCAGACTAGAGAGCTTACCAGCAGTTCAGACACCCTGGGTTTCATCTCTGATGGTCACAGAGGTGGTCAGGGTGTGGTTGTTGCCGGCCACCCATCCAGTTCCTAGTTTTAATTCAAGCTTGAGTAAATCATTGTTTTCATCTTGAAATTCTCCGATCTATGAGCATGTGCCTGGCCATCATTCTTGTGCTTTAGGTATTTTGTATTTGCTGAATGATCTTTCGTGACTTCTGTGGCTTCCTTTCTTAGTTAGAAGGTCATCACATCATTCTTCAGTAGTAACATGGCCTGTCCCCTCTTACTCTGTGCCTTGGAATGTGTCCTCTACTCTGACACGTCCTTCCTCGGACCCTGGGTAGCGTTAGCATTCCTTCGGGATCGAACTCAAACACCGCTCCGGCTGAGCCCTCTCCGGCGTGCCCTCCCGTCGTCTGCATTGGCCATCGCTCAGCACCGCGCATGCCACCGGGGTGTCCCCCTCCACCGCCATGTCACAGGCTCCACCGGGACCAGACTCGTATCCAACCACCAGGGCATCCGGAAAACACAGAAACAAGTGAATGAATCCACGGTCCTAGACATACTGGGTTGAACCTTTGAAACCATTTCCTGTTACAGGAAAAGGATCCCTTTATTACCCCCTTGAAGCATTACACAGGAATGCCTTCTCCTTTCCAGTAATTTCCCCGCTCCACTCAACAGAACTCCCAAAGTTTTAGTCATCGTGAGATTTTGAGTCAGTAAAACAACATTATGAGAACAAGTTCTCCAGACTGGATTTCTTTCTTTTTTTTTTTTTTTTTTTTGGTCTTCCTTGACATTTACTTCCCATTTCTGATCAGAAGTTTGTAACTCAGATGAACTGTTCGTGATAATGAGCCATTCTTGATACAGTACTGATGGGACACCTCTCTCCCAGAAGGTCACAGTGCTGCATGCTCAGTATCTAAGTGGGCTTCTGGACACACCTGAAGGAAAGCCACCTCCCGTTCAGAAGCTGCCCTGCTCTGACGGTCCGGCTACGTGAAGTTGGCTCTTTCTGTCTCTGGGCCTGGGGAAGACCAGAACCAAGTTCGAGTCTGCAGTGGCAATAGCTGCGTTCTCACTGCCACTGTTACATTCCAGAACCTTCTGGCTAGTCTCAACTCAGAAACGGAGCTAATTCTCTCAGCAGTTGCCGGAAAGCAAGAGTCAAGTCTTAGAGTCATAACTTGTCATAAAGCTACATAGATGAAGTTGGGGGAGGTCAGACCTGATGTTATTACAGCGGCATTGGTGGGCGGGGCCTATAGTCCTTCATCGTAGGCTCTGTGTCCAAGCCCCGCGTTGTGCATTTTGTGGAGGAGCAGTGTGATCTGGGGGGAATCGGCCCTGGATTAAGAGGAGAGAGCTTAGATTTTTGATTTCAAAAATTGGGGGTGTGTCCTTAGTGAGGCCCTTCTTCCCTTGAGACTGATGAATGGAGAGCGTTGGACCGAATGCTCCCTGGGCTCTTTACCGCCTCGGAGCAGCAGGATTTGTGTTCTTGCGGAATGAAAGCTCCCGAGCTCCCGCACCTCAGGCGTCCGTCTGCCCGCCCACAGCACCCCTGCTCGGCCCTGTTTGCAGGCTGACCACCGTTTATTCTTCTTTCTACGCGTTCATACCAACCGTCGTGATGGGTCCTAAGCTTGCTGCGGGCAGAAGTCTAGTCATTAGTGTTTGTGTCCGGACGTGGTGTTGGCACACTCACCCTCTCTCTTTGCCTTAACCTGTGAGTCTCCTCTGAATCTTCTCCACACTTTGACTCGTGCATCTGCTGTCTGGAGAAGGTGGACTCCACCGCCGCACCTCTGGCCCTGACTCCACTGAGCGCCCCGCCCCCGCCCCGCCACCCCGACGCCTCACTTCTGGAGAAGCTGCGTGCACTTCTATCTCCTGCTGCCCTCCTCCCTCTTACCCCCCCCACTCCCTGCAGGGTGGCATTCTGGCCCCACTGCCCCACAGAAACTGCTTTGGAGAAATTTCCAGAAGAATATCTTACTGTTGAATTGAGAAGGACCCTGGGGCATTTTCATGGTCACGGCCCCAAGTGCTTGCTCTGACCCTAGCCGTGTCCTCCCAGCTCTCCCAGGGGCCCCTGCCGCCCTGACCACCCTCTGCCCTGTTCCTCTTAGCTTCCTCTTCCTTGCTCTCCTTGGCTCTCGGCTCCTTTCACTTTCACATCCCCCGCTGGACAGCGTCACGCACGCCTGTGGCTCCGGGGGCACTTCCCCCCCAGAGCTGTTGTTACAGCCTGAGACACACACCCCAACTTCTCTCTGGCCTCGGTCACACTGAGTCGGGCGCGTCCAGACCTGCACTCATCAGTCTCCCCCCACATGACTTTCTCAGGTCGCCCCTCCTTGGGCCCTGACCCCACCGTGGTTCTCTCTCACCCTCATCCCCACAACCAGCCAGTTGCCTCTGAGGGTTAGGCCTTCAGCGGTTTCACACGGACGGGTGCAGTAGCTTCTTAGCTGTCTCCCCCCATACCTCTCTTCTACAATCCATCCACCACAATGTCACCAGAAAGGACTTTCCTAGAATTCAGACTTGACCTCGTGGCCCTTGCTACTTGAGTCTTCAATGCGTCACTTGACTGTTAGTTTCGTTTCCTCCGCGTGCAGGGGCGTCTGAGTCCAGGGCCCGCTGGGTCGGCCGCCCCCCTCCCCCGCCCCCGGCGTCCTTCGCCCCCATGTGCGGGCCCCTCGCCAGGAGCAGGGGTCCCCTTTCCCCCGCTGTGCCGCATTGCACAGGGTGCTCCGTTGTTTCTGAGGCTGTTTCCCCCGTGCCTGCTGGCAAGTCCGACTCGGCCTTTAGGACTCCAACCACTTCTGCCCTTTGCTGGGAAGTCTTCGCCTTCCTGCCCAGACAGGTTGAACGGCCCACTCCGCCTGGGCCGCTGCCCCCCACCCCCGGCCTTGCGTCCGCCCAGGCGCTTAGCATGCTCGAGGGGCCGTGTGCATGTCAGCCCCCCACACAGGGGCCCCCGAAGGGTCCCAGCTCTTCACCAAGAGCCCGCTCCAGTGTGGGTGCCCCACGCCTTTGCGAACGGGTGGGTGAAGGCCGGCGGGAAGGGTGGCCACCCAGAGACTCAGCCCGTCTTCCCTGAGCATTCCCTGTAGGGGAGAACCCACTTCCCCAGCCCAGGCTGGGCCTTGGCACCGCTTACTTCTGCCAGCTTTTTTACGGGTATGTTCTAGTCTTTTCTGAAAAGACTGGTGTACTTCCTGACCCCCGAACATCCCGCAGTCTTCCTGGTCTCTCCACAAATTGAACGTGTTAATGGAGTGGGAACCCGAGTGGACCTCACGTGTCAGAGCGCATGCTCAGTGAGTAAGAGCATCTTGCCTTTTACAATAAACGGAGCAGCTCTGAATTATTTAGCCTCTCGTCTCCTGACAGTACTCCCCCTTCCTCTTCCTCTCGCGAAGACCCTGGCAGGCGTCCACTGCACGTGGGCCAGCCTGCCTGATGATAATTGCCCATCATTTCAGGGCCAGAGCCGAGAACCATTCCCCTCTCCTTTAAATTAGATAAAGCCCAGAGCTGTGGCTCACAAGGGACGCAAGTCCGCTGGGCAAATTAAAGGTTCAGAGAGAATGGGACCCATTATAATAAAGTGTTTGCACGGCCAGTGATTGCGTCGACACTGTGGCTCCGAGGTTCCTTGGGGTATGCTGACATAGGAAGCCGAGGCCCTCTCAAAGTGGTCGGAGGAATTTATTGTAATTGGAAATGGTGCTAGAGTTCTTGCGCTTAGGAGTGAACTGTGCAGACCACGCACGGGGGTGAGACGGGCATGGTGTAAAGAGCCACACAGGAGCCAGGTGCGGCCGCTCAGGACCTTGGCCCCACTGTGTGTCAGGTGCCTTCCGCTCCCACGCGCCTACGGAGGGGAGAGGACCGTGAGGGCCCCGCCTCTTGCCCTTCCTCCCCCAGGTCTGCATTCCGATTTCATACCCTGTATTTAATAAAAATTATATAATGGTGCCTGAATCAGCCTAGATGCTCCGCCTTCACATTACTCCTAACTGTGAGATCTAAGGGACATCCATGCGGAATGGCCCCAAGAAAAACAGGCTGCGGTTCAGTCTGTAAGGGTTACAGAGTAACAGTGGCTCATTTTCCTCAGCAGGCCCTGTGCCCTGTTAGCTAAGCCCTTTCCCTGCATTTGCTTGTTTTATACTTGTGGTTCACAGATGAGAAAACAGGCTTCGAGATGTTGAGACACTTGCCCAAGATCGCGTGGCGATGATGAATGACCGAGTAAGACGTCCCTGTGAGACACAGGCAGGAACTCTGTCCCGAGTGGCAGAACCAGGTTTAAACTCCAGTCTGACTGCAAAGCCCAACCTTTTAAGTACTGTGTTGTGGTGCCCAGTGACTCCAAGGGACCGCATTCCTGAATGTCGCCACCGGCTTGTCTGCTAACGGGGTTCCTGTGTCCTTGTACAGTATCACTCCTCAAGTTCACAGTGCGGGGTGTCTGAGGCTGTTCGTACAGTTGTTCAATCTGCCTTTATTTTCTCACTTTTGTATTTTTAGATGCATCATCCCATTCAGATGAAACCTGCCGATAGTGAAAAGTCAAACGGTAGGTGTTGACCAACTGTCTCATTTCCTACTGTCTGTTTCTTTCCATTAAGAAGTTAGGGGGGGGAGGGAGGAGCCAGCTCCACTTGCTTTTGCTCTGGGGGGGGGGGGGGAGCTGCTCCAGGGAAACTGCCCTGCCGTTGGCTTCACTGGGGAAACGCAGGATTCGCTCTCCTGCCTCCGTTCGCCTCTGGTGTAAAGATCTGTGAAGACATTAGGAGAAGGGTTTTCGGTGTCCCTCCGTTTGAGGCTTGCCCTGTGTGGTGACCCTGTGGCCTGGGCCTCTTGTTGATCTCCTCGCACAGAGCGGCCCAGGACACCCGATGGGGAGGAGGGACCTCACGGTGTGCGGAGCAGATGAGTGGGGAAAGGGCTCGTCCACTAAGAATCGTGCTGTCTTTTCCCTCCCTCTGGTGTATTCCTCAATGGCACTCTTCCCTCTCAGTTGTAGCGATGCATTTGCATCCAAATTCATTCAGAATTCAGTTGACTGATTAAATAAACGGATGCTCGGTACTAAAATATGCATGTGATGAGGTCCGGGAAGTAATTGAGATTTAGCTCTCCGACACACGGGAGGGCTGATGGCCACATTTCTCCACGGAAGTTTCTGCTTCCATTTACACCTGCCTTCTGTCCCCGTTTTGTTCTCTGACTTTGCTGAAATGTATGTCGAAGGAATCCTCTACCTTCTCAGACCGGGGCACGTCTCCACCCCACAACTGCTGTTTGCTTTCACGAGCAGGTCCGCCCCTCATTAATTAGTAATCGGGGCAGAAGCCATGCAGTTAGAGAGCTGCATATCTACAAATGCAAATGATGATTGGGGTCTAAAGCTCTCCACAAGGTGTTTGGTTTTCTTGTTTTTTGTTTTTGTTTTTTGCTAATTATGGTGCATCCCATTTTCTTCACAGACTAGGTAGGATGTTTTAAAGAAAAGGCCAAGTGGTAGTGAGGTGCCAGCAACACCCAGTTTGTCTGTAAGGGAGCAGACATCTGCGTGCCCACTGGCTTCTCATCTGCCACACCCCTGCTGAAAGATCGCCTCCCTTCCCTCACCCCTCCTACCTTAACCACAAACACTGCGCCCAGCCTCAGAGGGTCTGAGGCCTCCGCGGGACCTGGGGTGGGTCTCTTCCATCCTTTATTAAGCAGTGGCTCATTGATGACCCCTGGGCGCCAGTCACGTGGCTGGGGGCTGTGGCTGCAGCAGGGAATCTGGAGAGGAATAGGAAGGTTCCAGAGACACTGCCTTGACCCCATGGAACGTACCGCCCTTCAGTCTACTGATCCAGTGGTCACTCAAAGACCAAACATTACTCTCCTCGTTCATGAACTGGGGATAAATGTAGCTACCTTACGTGGGTTGGCTTTTTTGTTTAAGATTCATATAAGATACTCATAACAGTGCTTTGCAAAGGATAGAGCACCACTTCTGTAAAATGCAGATTATCATAATGACCCGGATGCTTCCTTGGCTTCTGAGGGCTCTGCACTAAGGGTCTGTAGGCAGAAGGCCAGGCATCCCTGCCGATTCCGGAGCCTCTTGACTCCATAATTACCCATTTATGGTGTGCCTGTTCTGTTCCTCGTGGACAGAGGACTCCTGTATTTGAGGGATGAACCTTGCCTGTGAAGGTTATCTTGGAGCCTCTGGCCACCAAGAAACGCTCTCTTGCCTTTGAATTCCTAATCTCTCAACTTGTCAGGACAGGGGCCACAGAGGAAGGTTTATCTTCTTTCTGAACCTTGGGTTGCAGTTGTGAAAAACATGACGAATTAGGGAATGGAACTGGAAATGTCTCCATTTGACAATGGACGAAAGGGTCTCCTCTGCAGCATTTGCTACCGTGCGGGCACAGACCTGACCTTGAGAACCCGTCCTATGGGTTAGGCAACCAGAATGGTTGGTCGCGCTTGTTTCCAGTGGCGGCTCCGGAAACCGAGGATGAGGTTTGTTCTGTGTTTGGAACCACAGCAACAGAGTAGATCACCATTGGCGAGGCCCGCTTGGCATGATCTCAGATGCCAAGCAGGATCAGACCCTGGTTTACTAAGATGAGAGCATCCCTAAAAATGCCATTGTTGAGGAAGCAACTCAGGGTGGCAGTTTAAACTCTTTGGGGGAGCCCAGACTTGACCCCTGACCCTGCACACATGAGCTGTGTCCTTTTACAACTGTCCCATGACCTCAGCCACCCCCCGTATCTCCGGCTAGAAGAGGAGGCTACGGTGGTCTGCCGTCTGAACGCTTCCTGGACTGCCCACCTTACAGGGCGGTTCAAGGAGCACACACGTCAATATCGACAAAGAACGCAGCATAGTACCCGCCAGGGCGCTCCCTCGCCACGGCATCGGCGCATTTGGGGCCCGCCGAGGCAGCCGCGCTAGTGCATTGTGAGCAGCTGAGGCCAGCACTCCCAGCCTTGGGTTTTCATAGCAAAGCACAGATCTGGACGCACGAGGGGAAATCACTCCCACCGGCCTTCTCATTGGGCCAGCTCTTGCTTTGTAGGTTGACCTTCATCTTCGGGGTTGTTAGGGGAAAAAAAAAGTCAAAAAGTGTAAGTGGACTGAAGCAGCTCCTCTTAAATCATTTTTCTTTCTGGAGGTGCAAAGTCTGTGTGTCACCTTGCATAGGCTGAACCGGCTTCAGGGTTCTCCCTGGACCTGATTGAGGAGTCAGGAGAAATGTATCATTTTCTAAGGCAAGCGATAAAAGCCGCCAGCCCTTTCTGATTGCACAGGGTGGTTTTGACAGGTAAGCAGAGTTTCCAGAGCTCCTAGAGCACACGGACTTCTCTGGCTCGGATGCTCTCAGCAGCTGTGAAAGAAGAGTAACGAGGTCTAACTGCACCTTTATTGAGTTTGCTGACACTTATGGATCGCACAAAGGACTCATCACAGTTAGACACTTAACGTCTTCATTATCAGTATGTTCGGCTTTCGGAAACTTTGTATTTGCTCAGTAAGAAAGGGCTGCTAATCACAGATTAATTAGTGATGGACAGATGAATTCCAGAAAGCAATCACTCTTTGAAGCCTTTGTCCATCTAGAGATTCTGACAAAGGGAACCGCCATGGTGAGCCCAGAAACGTTAGGCTGCGCTTAGATCTGCCCTGCCCTTTGGTATTTTTCCAAACGAACGGGCTTTCCAAATCTCCAGGCCTCCTGTAGCCTCTTAATTGGCTCTGATTTAAGCTGCAGCCTCTAGCACATTTCTGCAAACTCACAGCATTTTATTTCTTCCCTGGTGTTTCTGTGCCAGGTGTCAAAGAAAAAAATCCACTCTAGATCAGCAATAAAATATTGGGGTCTTTAAGAAGAACCAACGCATTGAATAAATACCCAGATTCCCACAGAATCCACATTGTCTTGTTTTGCCCTTGCATCCAGTTGAGTCGTGGCTGGGGGAAGAGGAAGCTTGAGGAGGTGTGGATTTCAGGTCACTGCCGACTCTGGCACAAACTTAGTCACTGCCTTTCACTCCGTCTGCCTTTCGAGGGCTGCTCTGCCAGGGCTCTTGGCGAGGCAGAAAAAGGAACCAGCTGTGCACAATTGAAAAGTAAATGCAGTTGCGGGAGCTGAAGTTTGTCCGGCAGTAAGTGATCAGAAAAGCACAGAGGTTGCCTTTGGTCCCGTGCTGGGGGGTCTCCGGGACCAGCCAGCGTTCACTCTTCTGTTGTGCTCTCCGTTGAGCGGGTTTGGTTTGTTTTTTTCTTTTTTCACTCTGTGGACAGAGCATAAATTTATCCTGCTTTATCCCTCCAGCCTCCCACTTGTCAAGGGTCCTTACAGCCTCACATCCAGAAATGCCATGTAAGCTGCCTTTCTCTTTTCTCAAGGCCTCCGAATGCCCCTGGTGTCCCTGTGTCAAGTTCAGAGCTTGCAGGGTCAGGACAACTGAATACTGTCTGGAGGCTCAGGGCGTGCCCATCCGGTCACTTTCTGACTCACTGGACGAGGAGTAGTTTTGAAATTCAAAGCGGAGAGACTCGCGGATTTGGAGGCAGTAATTAAATGCCATATGTTAGCACTAACACATTGAAAAGTTGTTAATTAATTCAAGCCGCCCTGACTCCAGGTGTGACTTTGACAGATTGTACACCAGGGTGTTAGCACAGACTTACAATTAGGGATTTTTTTTTTAATGAAAGTTTCTACTCCCCAAACTTATAGAAAGTCCCCACTTAAAAACTTAAAATATTAATTCTGTCTCCTTCCATGGGAGAACTTTCCCAGGTCACTGGTCGGGAGCACCTTTCAGCACTGTGGTTGTTAGTGATGGCACTTAACCCAGCTGCACAGAGTTCTATGTAAAAAATATCTGCCTTCACTCATTCATGGGTTACCCTGAAGGAAAGTAGACTTTTCCCGTGAAGGGCAGAGACCTTTTCTTTTCTTTTTTAATTTCCATAAGGCACTTAACACTCTAAACAGAATAGGTTTATTTCAGCAATCTGCATTCCCGGAGATATTAGACAGACACGGACCGCCTATGAGTACTGAGGAAAAGCCCCACTGAGAAATCCATCAGAAATTGATGAAAAAAGTTAAGTGAAATGGCAAGATAATGATTGTGTAAAATGTTGACAACGCTGTGTAGGGACCTTCCGAGCGGGAATCCTAGGAATGAGTCTTACAAATAAAGTTTCACTGGGGAAACTTGGAGGAGGTTAGCGCTGGGACTGGGTAGTTATACCCAATTTGCCACAAAACACCCAGCACCTGTGCTAAAACAGCAGCGTGACTTCCGCTGACAGACTATTGTGAACATCCGGTGTCCCTGCCACCGCGCATGCGCAGGAGGGAATCCACTTTTCGGAAAACGCATGCGTGGTGTAGGTTTCCGCTTTATTTCCTCAGCGCCTGCTGGTTACTGGAGGAAGCGTTCGCGGCCCTCTCCCTCTCCCTGCCCGGGTTTAGCCTGTCGTAATGCCTGGGAAGCCGGGGCTTACTTACTGGTGGTTTCCAGTTCTTACTCTTAATCTTGGGTTAAAAATCATGGTTTAGCTTATTCAGGAGCTGCGTGTTTAGTTTGCTTCGGCATCACCCCGGAGCTCACAACCGGCAACATGCCCCGGCACCTGCCACCATGATAGTTTTACCAGTGAAACTAAGGACTCCCTGGGAATTTATCATTTGCTTTTGTTGGAAAGAACTAAAGCTGGATTCTTTAGCATAAGAAGTTCAAGGCATTTTGTTGGGTTTTGTTTTTAATTCTCAAGAAGCTATCCACCGTAGCTTCCTTGGGGAGGAGTCCCAGAGATGAGAGGCAAGAGGGGGAGGTTAGAGCTGTGAGCGGAAGCGTCCCTGTGCCTGCTCTGCCAAGCTTCAGTCTGTTCCTGCCCATCCCTTGGGGCCACCGTGTACTCCTGGTCACTCTGGTGTTGGTGAGCACAGATGGGTAACTCACTCCCACCGCTTCCCAGTACCTCACGGGTAGCTCAGCAGTGCTGATGGGCAAGGAAAGAGCTGCTGAGATGCGAAATCGTTGACCTGCAGGAGGGAAGTCAGTGACGTCATTGCCCACATCCACTTTGATGAGGCTCAACCCAGGCAGTGGCTGTGGACCGTGTATTCCTTCCCTCGAGCCTTGAGCCACTGTCTGCAGAAGCCGCAGCAAATGCTGCCCATTGTGCCGAAGCCAGGCCACTACCTCCATCCGCCCCAGCGTGCTGCCTCCATCCTCCCACCGGACTCGTTCTGTGCTCGTTAACGTCCACCTTAAACGCCACGTTCTCCATCCGTCCTCCTCTCCTGAGCTTGGCGCACAGTCCGCAGCTCACAGCCCTGTGGCATCGCGGTCTCCGCCAGCGGCCCTCGGAGCCCTTGTTTCCCTGCAGGGTCTCAGGAGCCGCCCAGGTGCAGAGGGCGCTGGCCGTGGAATTCCGGGCTCTGTCGTTCCCCGGCCCCCCCGGCATGCAGCTGCCACCTTCTCTCTGTTACTGAAGAGAGAGAGCGAGGGAGAAGAGTTTAAATTTCATTTTGTGGCTGACAGGACCAAGGTCCCCAGAAGTCCAGTAGTGCACTCCGCAAGGTCACACATCAGAGTGATGGCAGTGCTGGACCAGGCAGGTCACCCGCCCCTGCCCCTCACCCCCCTGGCCGCCTCTCCCTCCTCTGGTCCCGCAGGAAAGCTGTGGGTAGGCAGCAGTGGTGGCCCCAAGCAAGTCCTTCCCTGCCCTGCTTCAGAACCAACAAGAATAGCGTCTTTCATGTCTTCCTTCTGGTCTGGTGTTCTGGGGGGAGAAAGCTTAGCTGCTCCCTTAGGCCCCCTCTGAGCTGCTCTGTCCAACATAGTGTCACATGTGGCTTTTTACATTAGTTAAAATGAAGGCACAATAACAGCTCAGTTCCTCAGTCACTCTTAGCCACGTTTCAGGCGCTCCTGTGGCTGTAGTGACCACAGCGGATGTCCCAGACGGAGTGGTTCCCTCGCTGACGGGTCCTAGACATGCTGCTCCAGAGCGGACCACCCCGTGTCCTACTGCTGAGCGTCACCAGCAGCTCTCTCCCAGCTCCCTGGGGGCCCCGAGCGCACCTGGCCCTGGATGGTCCATGATACGGTCTTGTTGGTTAAGTGGGAATGAGACCCTGCCTGTCCAGGGAAGAAGAAGACGAACGGAGGGGAAGGCCAGTTCAGCAGCGATGATGAGGTTGTGGGGCAGCCACAGCAGGCAGGTTTCCACACAGCGACGGAGGGCAGGGCCCCTCCCGAGGCCAGGACTGTCGCTCTGGCGTGCTGGTGCAGCTGGCTGTCCGTCCTTTAAAATCCAGGAGATGGGTCAAAATGCAGCATGGGAAACCAGACTCCCTGTGGCCTGTAGGGCAGGTGGTTTTATTTCTCAAAGAGACTGCAGACACTTTTGTGAAATCAGTTACAATTGTGCTTTGAGGCTAAATGCAGGCCAGTTATCCTGAGCACAAGCTTGTCGATTTGGAGGAAAATTTCCCAGGTCTTCGGAGGTAAACCTTCCCCACTCTGTACCTCCTGGCAGATTCCCAGATGGAACGGCTTTCTTGTTGTTGTGATACCCAGAATGCATTTCTGCTCATCAAGAGTCCTACCTCCAGGCATGTAGAACAGAATTACTCCCTCCTTGACCTGTTTGGTTCCGGGTTCCTGATGGGGGCTTCCTGATGTGATTCTCACGTAGCCCCCACCCCATTCTTTTCCTTGAATTGTCTTCCTCATCATTTTGAATACACAAGTGCAGACCTGTGTTGTCCTGGTGAGAGCTGCACAGCCAGTGCGACGGACAGACAGACAGACACAGAAGGTCTTTTTTGACTCTCCAGAGAGATGAGCATCCCTCTTATCTCTTCTTATCGTCTGGATCCATGGGGCACAGCTATTTGAAACTGGGGGAGAAGGTTTGCCCCACTGAATGCTTTATTAAAAGTTCTGTTTCCTATTCAATTCCTGCTGTTCCTCCTGTTTTTCTTTTTCTGACCTTTCTCTTTCTCTGCCATTCTTCAAGGTAAAAGAACATCTAGGGGGGGAAATTGGTTTTAAACTGTATTCAAAAACAGCTCTAGTAGCATTTTTAGCAAGTCCGCAGAGCTTGAACAAATTAGGAAAGACCGAGTTTCCAAACAGGGTGGGGAGGAGAGGTCCTCACATGTGTCCTCTGTACGGGTAAGAACAGGCACCCAGAGAGAATCAGGGTTCAGGAGGGGCAAGGTGTGAGAGCAGAGGCAGGACTGGGGGGGGAGGAAGAGCGCAGCCTGGAAGTCGGAAAACCTAGCCTTGGGGCCTACGCCTGGCCTCACATGACTGGGGCCTGGTTTGAAGTGGTAATGAAGCCGTGATTACAAGGGACGGGATAAAACAGCCTTTGCTCATTCATTATTTTTATCTCCTAGCCGTGGAAGACCGAAAATTATTCATAGGAATGGTTTCGAAGAAATGTAATGAGAATGATATCAGGGTGATGTTTTCTCCGTTTGGCCAGATAGAAGAATGCCGGATTCTCCGGGGGCCTGACGGGCTGAGTCGAGGTGAGTGTGCCGTCTGCAAAGTCTCTTCCCTCAAGCGCTAATTGGGACTCTGTGTCACCGTCAAGGTAGATGTAGCCACCGCACGCAGCAAGAGGTCACGCTGTGATGCGTGCCGCGTGATCAAGTTGTCCAACCTGAACTTTTCACCGTAGCCGGAGTGATCACCTTGTATTTCTCAGGTCGACAGGGTCTTGCTGCCGACACATTAGCTCGGGCCGTCCCGGCCAGCCTGGAAGCCAGCAGGCCGCCCTGTCGTTACACAGCCCTTCCCATCTCACGCTGAAGTAGATGTCGGGGGGGGGGGGGGGGGGGGGGGGGGGGGGGGGGGGGGGGGGGGGGGGGGGGGGGGGGGGGATGGGGAGGAGGAGGAGAGGATCTTGGTTGGTTTCCTGGAGTCTCCAGCTTTCTGCCCGTGCCCGAGAGGAGTGGAAGGGGACAGGCCTCTTGGCGGCGATACAAACCAAGGAGAAGCCTCAGTGCACCCACGTAGCACAGCACAGGCAGGGACTCAGAATACTGGGCCTGTCCTGGGTCCTCAGGGTTTGATTTGAAAGAGCAGAACTCCTGGAGGCCTGAGCAGGCGTCCCTGAGCGGCAGAGATGACACCCAGGAGAGCGCAGGCTCCTCCTGGTCACCTTGACGGAGCCAGCCACCGTGGCTCCCAGCGCCGGTGAAAACCAGCATTTTTGCCAGCAGCCACCTGCGGCAGCTCCAGCTCCCTCTTCCCCTTGGACGGCGCCCCCCAGCCCCTTCCCTCCACCGCTCGCCAGCAGGGTCGCTGAGCTCCTCCCTCATCTGACCGTGCTCCCCGAGACAGCCCCAGAGGCCTGAGTCAGTGTGCCTGCAAAACCCTTTCTCCAGTTCTCCTAAGAAACCCGAGTGTTGGCGGTACAAAGAGCATTCCGTTCCCTTAATGTGCTTATCGATGCAGTTTCCGTGGGGCTAATTAGAAACTTCTTTTCATTCCTAATCTCAGGGTCTGGGACAGCACTGCCGTCTCGAACCACATGCTGAAAGAGAAGGTCGCCCCTTGAGTCCCAAAGCACTAATTTCCACCCACGTCCCTCAGTTTAGCTAAATTCAGCACCCTGTGAGGAGGAGCACTTGTTCTTTTGACTTAGAGATGCGAGACTTGCCGGTGTCAGCGGCGGGACCGCAGGCACCGGGAGCAGCAGGGCCCCGCCCGCGGGTAGTCGGGAGCAGGAGGGAGCACAGGCTCCTGCCCCTGGGTTTTCTCTCGAGGTTCCTTGGGCCCCAGCGTTCCCTGACCGCTCCGAACGCTGTCGCTCCGCCTCCCGGAAATCCCGTGCGGCTCTGGAAGCTGGACGAGGTCGGTGCAGACGCGGTCACCAGGCCGAGCTGTAGCGCATGCCCACGCTGTCACCAGCGTCACCCACAGCCGCGCCCCACACCGGCGACCACACAACCTCAGTTGCAGGAGGACACGGGGCCCTCCATGTCACCTGGCACACGTGAGAGCTTCCAGTTACGTCAGATCATCTGATTGTGCCGCTGTCGTGACAGATACGTGCCCACTCAGGCGGGCCAGCCAGGGTAGGGGAGAGCCCCACAGGGACAGGCAGTGTGGCTAGACAGAGGACAGAGTTGGGAGGAGACGCGATCACATTTCTGCAGTCCCTTTAACGCCGCCAGTGTGGCCATCAGAACCACGTCCCCTGATGTCGTTGTCCATCACACACCCGTGTTAGCAGCTTTTCATTCGCCCTTGCACGCAGCGCAGAGAAGGAGCCGAGAGGAAGGCCCTCGAGTTAACCAGAGTGAAATGTGTAGTGGCTCCGAGGCCAGTGACCCCCGAGGTCCAGGCCCAGGACTTCTGCCCTGCCCTGCAACCAGAGTCAGTTCGCTCTCCTCTCTGTGCCCCTCCGGGGCCCCCTGTGCAGACGGCCCACCTCGGAGGGCATCACTGGCTCCCGATGCGGGAGGTGTCCCGTCTCAGCAGATGATCCGCACGGCTTAGTGCACCCCCTGACCGCGGCTCTCCCCCTGCCGGCCGGGGTACGCCGCGCACTCCCTCTGTCCGTCCAGCACAGATGGTCACGAAGAGCGTGGTGCCTGCAGCACCCAGACCTCCTTGAGCGAACCTGAGTTATTTCTGCAGATGAGATTTGAAAGCAGCCCCAGCTTTCACAGGAAAGAGCAGGACGCAGCACTTGACAAGAGCGCTTGACTAATTTCCTGTGCCACGTGGTTGACAGGCCGGCCATGGACAGGAGCAAGGCCGATTTCTCAGGCCACTTAGGGGCGCGCTCTCATCCATATTTTATGCGCATGCCGGCTCAGTATAGAGACTAAAATACTCCCCCTTGCCGCCCTCCTTTTTTTCTTCTTCTTCTTAAGAGAAAAGTAATTTCTGGTGAACTGATGAGAATTCCCTATGGCAAAAAAGAAAATACTCATTTATAACCATTTGTTCTGAAATATAAAGCCAGAGAGTGGTAGGTTTTTCAATTAGCAAGACCCAGGGACTCTTGGGTACAGGGGACCGCTCCCGAGTCAGTGTATTTGTTAAAAGAACAATTCTCTTTCATGCTACTATTTTGCTTTCATTAAAGAATTGCAGTATTCAATCAAATATTAATAAGGGTCTCCCATTAGTGGCTCCGCAGATAAAGGGCGCTCAGCACTTCTGGCCTCAGTGCCTCCTGCTGCCTCAGCCCTTGAAGACATAAATCAATCAATCCATCGATAAGTGAAAGAAAAGCTTAGCTGCGCTGAAATCACCTTCTGATTCTAAACCAAGTTCCAAACGAGTCAGTGACAAGGTTTCCAGTCGAACCATCTGTCCCTGAGGGAGAGGCCCAGAGAAGGGGTCCCCGCTCTGGCCTTGCGTTTGCCCAGTTCAGCAGCAGGAACTTGGACAGGAGAGGCAGTTAGTGGCACTGGTTCTCCCTCGGGTGTCTCCTGTCGTCTCCTCTCTGCTCCTTCAGTAGTTCTGTCCCTCCCCGCAGGACGCCAAGCTGCGGTTCCCCCCGCCCCACCGGCGTAGCGGGCTGCCAGGACCCACAGCTCGGTTACACTTTAGAATCACCATCTTTAAAACAAAAGTCATCGTCTCCTCGTTGGCAAGAAAGACTTTATAAAGTCCCATCAGTATTTAACCAGCATCCAGATTGGTGCCATGTTCCAGATCAGACCCCCCCCCGCCCCCCAGGGGGTTGGCATGCCCGTCCACGGACAGCCCCTAGCCCCTGCCAGGCACATTGAAGCCAGCACTCCGCAACTGGCAGGAGTCTGACTCTTTCACCCAGTGTGCCTGCATCTAAACGTGCCTCTTCCCCTTTACGGGGCAACAACCCATCCTGCCATCTCTTCCAACTTGGAAACCCTGGGTTGAGATGCTTTCACGCCCCTTCACGCCACTCAGCTCCCGCTGCAACGGCAGGCCTGCTGGGCGGGCCTTCGTTGAGAGAGCAGGCGGACACCGCCGAGGCCCTGCGCGGGGACTCGGACGCGATGTTGGTTCGCTCAGAAGCAAGGCTTGAGGCATCTAAGCCGGGGCATTTATCAACGTCCCTTCGCATGTCGATTTCCTAAAATCCACTTGTTCTCACTTACCCATCATCCCGCAGTCAGCCTGGGCTGTCCCGAGGTTTTCTCCACCGAGACAGCAGTTGTCTGTAACTCAGAGACAATGAAAGTTTATTTCGTTTTCCTTTCCCATAAAGTGTAGTCAAATCTTCGCTGCCATGTAAGATAACTTTCTGCTTGTTTAAGAATATTCCAGCTGTGTTTATGGTGTTCCAACAGTCTCCTGCCAAAACCCTTGACAGATGAATTGGCAGTATCTTCGGGGATGTTGGCGAGCACAGGCTGGTTTTAGCCATTCAGTCCTCATTTGTTTCTGTTCTGTCTGATCAGAATATTAGGATCGGGCTTTTGACTTTTAAAACATGTACACACAGTGGACTCCATTTTGATCACGACGTTTTAGGCCCGCCCACAAAGTAGTATCTAAACATCTGTGGAAACTCGTATCAAATGCCCCTGGGCCGTTAACCACATTTTGCCATCTCGTTCTGAATACAGTCTTCGAGTCTCAGGGGTGAGACTTTGCAAACTTGTACGTCCTGCTTTGCCCACAGTCTCAGGTGCCATAAAGGAGCCATGTCTCCAGGCCAGTTTTAAGTCAACTAGCCCACCATCGGGACTGTGCATTGGAGTGTTCGTTTTGATGCTCTCCTGTTATACTGGCAGCGTAGGTTTTAATAAACCGTGCCACCGCTAAAACGATCCAGCGAGGAAAATTGGCTGCGTTGAGAACTTTCTTTGGCTGAATGGGAATTTATAAACAAGTTTTCCATAGGCTGAAAGCTCCTTCGTGCTGCACAAGTTATTTTAAATTATGCTTCCTCAGTTGAAACATAGCCGGCTGCCGCTTCTCTTGCAAAGCAGCAGAAAAGCAGGCCTTGGCATTGTACATGCTTTTGAACGTGCCGGTCCGCTTTCTTGCTGCAGACCAAGAACTCATCAAGTTCTCTCCAAATTCTCTTGCAGCTGAGAGAAGAGGTAGGACACCTGAGTGAAGATAGCTTTTCAGTTGAGATGACAGGTGTAATAGATGTGTTCCAGAGTCTTCTCTGTGACAGGGCCGCGTGCTTTCCTTAGATCCTGTCTGTAGGAAGAAATTACTTGGAGAAACCTTTCCCCAGTCAGTCATTTATCTGTTTTAGCAGCAAGAAGACAAAACCTCACCAAGCAGGGAGGAGTTCAGCTCCTTCCATTTCTTTTGCCAATCTGTGACATGCTGAAAGTGGAGACCGTAGATAATTGTGAGGTAAATTACAGGTTGGCCGCATTTAAGGACGGAATTTTTCTTTTCCTTTTTTTCTCTCCACTATTATGTTTTTGGAGAGGCTTTAAGACAATAATATGCAGGCTATTTTACCTAACAACAACAATTTTTAAAAACCCTTTATTATTTTGGTGCCTGTATCTTTTTCTCTGTTCTCCTGTTTCCTGCATTTTGGTCAGTAACCAGAGAACCTGCTACTGCGACAATGTATCCAGTAATCTAGAACAGAGGAGGGCAGGCCCTACAGCATTCTAGAGCAGTGAAGGGCTCTACCCACAGTAATCCAGAACAAAGAAGGGCTGGCCCTACAGAGGTCTAGAACAGAGGGGGGCTGGCCCTAGCGCAGTCTAGAACAGAAAGGGGCTGACCCTGCAAGGTCAGAACATCTAATTCTGTCATGACCAGTGGATTTCATTATACCCAGAAGCTTATTTTTCTTAAAAAAGGGATCAGTTGACCTAGGTTATTTCTGTCCAGTTGAAAGCCACTTCCTTGGCTTGTGGAGGAAGCTAGCAGCCAGCCTTGATGGAAGGAGCGTATATGACTCTGTAGTATTGAAAAGCCACTGACAGGCCTGAGGCCTAATTCTAAAGCCACCACCGTCTTTTCAGTGGCATAGAAAAGAAAAATGAAACTCAAGCCAAAGGACTAATACAGCCTGCTGTTTTACAAATGTCACGAAGGTTCACAAGCTACCAAACCATGAAATACTCGGTCCTGAAGTTCTGGAGCTCCATCCAGAATGGCACAGGGAGGGGAAGTTTCAACATGCGCTCTCACTCTATAAACGACAGTAATTGTCTCTCCTAAGTAGTTGAACCCAGCACACAGGACCGGACTTGACAGAGCCCCCGAGGAGACAGGTTCTCTCTCACTGGAGTCAGAGGGTCACAGGCGTCATCAGATTTGTCCGGTCCTTTTTCTAGATGCAGTAAGGGTTGTATAATCAGAAGCATCTGTTGAGTTTTTAATTGCAGGTTTCAGAAAGGAGAGAGCAGTGGTTCGAGTTTATAGAGATGGAAGTTTCTTGTTCTATTGCTAATCCTTCTGAGACCTGCTAATTGCTAGATCTTTCTCACTAAGTTACTTAATAAGTTCTACTTGTTCTGAAATTGTGGTAAATGCATAAACTGTGCCTTATTGATTTCTGTTGACATTTTACATGTGTTGTTGTTGTTTTTTTTAATGCATTCTTAACCTCCATTTGGAAACTGTCAGTTTGGCACATGTTCCTGGATAATAAGAGCAAATGAAGTGAACGACAGTCTCCGTGACTGTTAAAGGCAGAATTAGCCCAGGCTTCACACAGTGTCCAAGATGCCTCCATGAGATTAATTGCATTTGCCTCTATTGTAGTCTCAAGAAATGGAAAAAAAAAATTTAGTGTTATTTCTTTCTGTCAATGATATTGGTGATATTCAATGTTTTTGCAAAAGCGTATTACTTTGAGACTGATGGTAAATTTGGGGCTAATGGTAGAGCTACGTTGAACTACGGAAGCCCGGTAGAGGTGACGTCCTGTGCCTCACACACGTACACACATCTTCCAGACGCCTTAGAGAAGACTCCCAGGTCGCGTTTACTGATGACAGAGGGCGTGCCTCACTAGTGAGCTCCCTCGCGGCTGTAATGCCAGAGAAGTCACGGAACAGCTCGGCATTCATAGCAAGCTAGACCTCGGGCTTCGTAAGGCCCGCCGAACCGCGAGGCGACTCGAGAGATGACTCTCCCATGTACTGAGAGTGTTGTTGTATTTAAAATTACAGCATGATGCAAAAAAAAAAATGCATTGACTTATTTTCATGACTGGATGTTTTTGTGCTTTGGGGGAAATGGACAGGTGTTGCTTTCTCTTATTGCTGTTTGATTAAAAGGTGCTAATACAGTATTGACTTGATAATCTCACCAGGTACACACGCAGAGCAAAAGAAGATCTATTTGATGGCCCAGAAACTGACTCCCATAAACCAAACAGTCGGCCGGTTGTTTTGATGTAGCACACCCTATTTGGCTTACAGGCCACAAGGGCAAGAGGCTAACGTTGTTGATGCTAAAGTTTCACTTCCGTGCACTCACTCTGAGCTGACAACAGGCTTCAGCCACTCAGTGTTTAGATCTGCTCCATTTGGAAATCTTTTAAGTAGTAATAATAATAATGTTGCAAAGAAATTGAGTGGAACACTAAATTATTCTTTGATACCTAAGTTCAAACTGTGCAAAGCTAAAGAAGCTGAAAATCAATGCACTTTTAAAGTCATTAGAGATCATAAGTGAAATAAGTCTGCACTGCTTTAGCTAAGCTTTTAGTGTGCTGTGGTATTATTATAAAATCAGCCTGAATCTGCATTAATTTCACAGTCTTTTTCTCTAAGAAGCCCAAGGGTGCATGATGAATAAAATGTAAATCTCAGAAGGCAGTGTTTTTATTAGTGAAAAGAGCAGTGAGCCATGTAGTTGGCGCGCTGACCTGCACGGTGGCCAGCGCCCCTACAAGGCGCAGGCAGTATAGACTCTGGGTATTTTCCAGCCCGAGAAATAGAGCCACGGGAAGGTGAATAGGGCCCCCAGGAAACATGCAGAGAACTGTACATCGTCTTGTGTATGGTGGTCATTAGGCCAGATCTCTGATGCTTCTCCGAAATCACAGCTTTGAAACGTCACAAAGATTTTATACAACTCAGAAACCCAATGCAGATAAAGGTTCACCTTCTATGCACTGTCGAATATGCTCAGAGTAATAGAGCATCTGTTTTTGTTCGTAATCAATAATTACTAGTTTGTGCAGGATGTGGTATATTTCTTTGCATTTAAATAGCATCAGTTTATATGTATACATATATATGTTTTAACTACCCAGAAGAGAGTCGATCTATATATTTGCTGACATTTCGAGCTCTTGGAATTCATTGGCTAATTTGCCCTTGGTGTGAGGATTTTATTATTTGCTGCTTAAAAATCAACGCTAAAATTTGAAATCCAAAGCCCAAATGTGTGGATGCCCTAAGTGAAGATAATCAGCCAAGGAGAAAATGTAAAATAGCAACTTTTTATTTTAGAAAATGCAAAGTAGATCTGGCTTAATTTCAAACCCCCGTGGCTTAAAAAAAAAAAAAAAAAGCACCTAACTACTTTCCCCTCATCTCCATTTTTAAAAAATAAACTAGTCAATAAATAAATCTTTCTGCTTTGGTCAGATTAGCAAGTCAGCACTGTGCGTAAAAAGCAAACTAAGATAAAACCAAGAGCGAAGTTGTTGACTTTTATGTACTACTGAGAACAGTGTCGTCCTGTGGTAGTTCTCGTAGACTGTGTTGGTTTAACAAGCGTCCAACCCTTTTGTCTTGTTGTTTTTTGTCTTTCCTGCTCCCTGTCCCCTTGTTCCCCACAGGCTGTGCGTTTGTCACATTTTCTACAAGGGCAATGGCACAGAATGCAATCAAAGCCATGCATCAGTCTCAGACCATGGAGGTACTGTATCATCTGCCCTTTCTTTGTTTTCTTTGTGCAAATGATGGGGAATGGTAAAGCAGCTCTCTCCTGTGCGGACTGGTCACGTGACAATCACAGATCGACACTGGCGCTCTCTCTCCATTCATTCATATTCATCCTCTCTCTCTCTCTCTCTCTCTCTCTCTCTCTCTCCCTCTCCCTCTCCTCTCACTCTGAATTTTTCCCCTAATGACTTGAAATGCATTTAGTAAAACCTTCCACTTGCTCTACATTATTTTTTTGAGCCTTTTATTGCAGTGGCCCAGGCCCTGCATCACCGCGTCCTGATGCAGTTGAAACCAAGAATCATTCTCGACCTCTGAAGGACCCCGTCTGTCCGTGGTCCAGGGTCGGTATGGAGTAAACCTTAACAGCCCGCACTCCAAATGGCAGCCTGCCCTGTGCCTATCACGGGGTTCTCTCTCTTTTTTTTTTTCCTCTCTCTCTGTTTTTTTTTTTGTTTGTTCTTTTTTTTTTTTTTTCCCAAATATGGGGTCCAAGTTCTCTTCAGTCCAACAGAATGGTGCTTTTGCATCAAGAATGGTGGGAGAAAATTAATACTTCTCCTACATTGTTTAACCAGTGAGAATATTAATGTTCAATAATCCCTTGAAAAACGAGTTTTGCCTTTTTACCAAAACATGCGCAATAAAAGAAACATAAAGGCTCAAATCCATTCTCCTAATGAGAGATAGTGGCTTTGGGGAAAGATAAATATGCTGATGTGGGTGTTCACCCACAAACATAGAGCGGCGGCTCTGTGCTTCTGGCCTGTGATTGGGGGCTGGCCTTTCGGAACTTTGCACAAAAGCATTCCAAGAGTGATACGCTGTCACTGACGCGGCGCTGTCTGATAGAACATTTGGGAATGCATGTTCTGCCGTACTCTGTATACTGTGCCTCTGTGTATGGGTGATCTTTTCCGGAGGTGGCCCTGTGGCGTTCCCTGAAGTGACGTTTTCATCTTCCGAAAAGCAAAATATTTTCTATTTGATTTAATGTGCAAAATTTTCTTTATGGATTGTTTGCGCTTCTTTTTTACCTCCATTTTTTTGGGGGGGGGGTTATTTTTTGTTTGTTTGTTTTGTTCGTTTTTTTGCAATGCTGCATCTCCCAAAGCATGCTGGGAGCTGAGTGATCATTCCGCATCACGTTTCGTGGGCAACTTTTTTTTATAGCGAGCCAAAAGGTGGGCGGCCAAGGGGGGCGAGAGTGTGCATGGGCTTGTCCTTACGTGTTCACTGTACTCTTCTGAGTTTTGATACCAGCATTGCAAAGCCTACTGTCTTTTTCTAGCTTCATTTTGACTTTGATATTCCTAACATATCTTATATAATCACTGTGTTTTCCTTTCAGTGCAATGCATTTTTAAGACACTCACACCCCCCTACCTGAAGGCAAGCTCAGGTGAAAATCGGACACACTAGGAGATAATTAGCAGGACTTTGAAATTCCTAGGGACGCAGTCTCGTACAACATGCTGTCACACGTTGATGCTGTGTTTGTCGCACACTTTCTCTTCGGCTGTTCCGTTACTGGGGATCAGTCTGAATCCCAGCTACATTGTAGGTTGGAGAGAAAAATGAAAGTACCATTAGAAAAAAAAAAAAAAAAAAGGTCTTCACCTGTATTCATTATCTTCCATACATGTGCTTCATCTGTAATTATTTTTATTTCCTGTAACTTAGTGATTTGTACCTTAGATGATTTTTTTAACCTACATTCTTTCAGCTCTAACTCAAGTGCCTTCATCTGGGCCCCTGAATAAAGCCACAGAGGATTCTGGTCTGCGTTCTCCTGTGTTCCTACACGGAGAAAGTTCGGGAGCGTAGCGCAGACCTGGGTGTGAACCCGAAGGAAGGAAGACTAGACTCAGAATGAAAAGACTATGCGAGAGACAAAGGGGCATATCCATTCCTAAGAAATCCTTGATCCTTTGGTATTAACATCTCTATTATAATGTAAAATCAAATTTAGTACCTTTGTTTTTTCAATCTGGAAACCCTTGCTCAACCAGAGGGGCCTCGGCCATTTAAATGTCTTGTTGAATTTTAAAATACTGAAATGGAAGATTGTATATTATGCAGTCACGTTATAGTTGTCCACCTGAAGTTTGTCAGGGTGTTTTTTTTTTTAACTACTTTTGTTATTTTCAGGACTCTGGCTCACATCTTTAACCAAGATGTATTATCTAAGAAATTTGAATTCAAAATGATTTGAATGTCAAGGTTTAAACAAACATGTTCTTAAGAATAATTAATTTTTATATCGTACCTTTTATTTTTCCACTGTCCTCCAACCTATGCCCAGCCCATTTTTCCTTTTTATCGTTTAAACAAGCTATTTTGGGCCTGACTTTTTGCTTTCATATGATTTTTTTTTTTTTTTTGGTATTTAAGGAAGAAAACACACAACCGTAAATGTATTGTTAGGAGGAGACGCTGTCCTTTGTAACGGAACAAACTTGAGAACCACAGTAACAACCCTTTCCATACAAAAGGCTCCCTCTGTCTAATTTCCATCTTCAGAGTATTTTGCTCTCCTTAAAGTGATGAAGTACTGAAATACGGAACAGAAGAAGAAAAATGAAGTATAGATTTTTTTTAATGGTGGAAATACTATTTCCGTGCGGTTGACTGACATTTAACATTGTGTCCTGTGACCGTGGCAGCCAGAGCTGAAGACCGACACGTGCGCTGGAGGTTCACCACTGAGACAGTCACCTCAGTTTTCCCACAATGCCTTGGTAATGCCAGGCCCCATAGCCTCCCACCTTCACAGCTGCCCCCCAGTAGCCACCCAGAGTGATGAGGGGGAGAAAAAGCACCCAGGTTTGTTTTCTAGAAGAGAGGAAAATGACCCAAGGGAAAGGGAGAGAGCTCGTTGAAATAGGAATACCGAATTTCTGAGAGGGGAGGAGAGGTCTGTTATGCTGAGTTTCAATACAAGTTGGGTTGGTTTTGTTTTGGTTTTTTTTAATCACCTGGGTAGACTTTCTACTTGTTACCTCAGCAGAATGCAGAGGTCAGTGGTGAGGAGCCGTGTAGACAAGCCAGGGGGAGGGGCGGAGAGGGGGGAGCCGGGCCTCTGCAGGGGGATGGCCAAGGCCTCTGAGGTGCTCTGGGAAGGAAGTCCTCCTGATGAAGGCCCTTGTTTTCCCGAAGGATCGTGTGCACCTCAAACAGGACATGAGTCCGTCCTGTTCTAGAACCCCGAGCCTTTCCCTCCCTCACTCCTTGCCTTTTAAAGGCAGTGGAAACTGAAAAGCATCTAGAATGGTGACATCCAGTGAGTCCAAAAGTCAAGCGGGCACCTCCTGCCGCTCAGGTCTGCTCCCTTAGCTGGAACCCCTTCCGAGGCTGGGGGGTTGCGGCGGCCCCGGGCCGGGGGAGGAGGAGGTGCGTCGGACAGGGAGGAGCGGCCGCTCTGCAAACACCACGGCTGGGCCCCCGCCTTCCCTCCTCCCCGTTCCTAAACCAGCCCGCTCCCCCCTGCTGAGCGTGCCCTGCCGGGCAGTGTCCCGCACCTCAGCTCCAGAAGGCATCCTGAAATGGGAGTGAGCGAACAGAATAAGTGAATGAGGGCCGTTTTCATCCCCGGGACGGCGCGGCTCCTTCTCTGTCCCCGGCTCACGCCTGGAAACAGGCAGACACACAGGCAAGTCTGTCTGTCCGCCAAGCGAACCACGAAGCCTAATTACAGAACCTGGGCAAGGTCTCTCGTCCCTGAGGAGGCCCGGGAAGGTCGGAGGAAGACACGCGGAGAGAGAGGAGAGGCAGTTTAATAATCCGAGCACGAAAAGAGCAAACGGCTGCACCGACCACCAGCTCCCCCGAGATACCAGTTGACAGTATCTGGAATTTTCTCTTGATGGTACTGGTCAGAGAAGAAGGAGGAATATCAAACAGTTTAAAAACCCTTCCAGACGGTTCCGTGTGCACCAGGATAGTTGAGAGAGCTAGACCCAGTGCTGAGTGTCATGAGAGGCTTCAGCCAGGCGGTAACCCCCTCTTCACTTTCCGCTGTGTCTGACCACAGGGCTGCTCCTCGCCCATCGTCGTCAAGTTCGCGGACACGCAGAAGGACAAAGAGCAAAGGCGCCTCCAGCAGCAGCTGGCGCAGCAGATGCAACAGCTCAACACTGCCACCTGGGGGAACCTGACGGGCCTGGGCGGACTCACCCCGCAGTACCTGGCGGTAAGTGCGGGACGGGCCAGCGCCCCACGCCGGGCTGCCCCCAAGTTCGCGAGAGAATTCTTCTCGGGGCTCTTTGAATCCCAGAAAATTATTGAAATTGGTGTTGATGCCGATTACTTTTTCCAGGTTAAGTCAATGAGCTTGAGGAGGTGAGTCACTTAATTCCGGCCCGACCCTGGCCGTGAAGAGTCCTCCCCCATCCCTACCTCCCCCGCAGGCTGAGACTCTACCCAGTGTTGTGGACCGTCTTGCTTGAGAAGGGGCCGCAGGCGCTTGCTAATGATCGCCTGACACTGAGGCAGGTGTGACACTGAGGAGAGGCCAGTGCGTTCCACGTGGGGACCGGCGAGACCCCCTTCACGCTCTGATTCGTTATCTTGGCCCTTCCCTGTGGAACAGGGCCCACAAAATCCAATGTTACTTCATGTAGTTGAAGCCAAAAAATTAAATCCTCCTTCAGGACAAATCAAATCAGCCACCATTACATTGGCTTAAACTTTGCATTTTCCTGCGATTCCCCGTGCTCCCCATTTCTGTTTTCTGCCAGTATCAGGAGTACAACACAGCGAGCAGGCTCTAAGCAGCTCCCCGGCGAGGCCTGACGAGCACAGAGCCGCGAGCCCCAGTGTGGACTCGACACTGCTCGCCGCGGCCTCCGCCGGCCCTGCACTAACCGTGCCTCCGTTGGTCTCGGTTTCCATCCATCTTTCCTTGAACCACTGCCAAGCCGTGGCGCTCCGCCCCGTTTTCTGCCCCGGCACCGAATGCTGGGCTTCCCGCCTGATGAACGTAACTTGCTCTCATGAGTTGGGCGGCATGTCCTGGCCTCTCTTGGTGCACACCTATGGGTGTGAGTGTGTCCTGTCCTGATCCTGTCACTTGACGCTGTGACTGTCCCTCTCGGGATCGCGACCCGTTAGCCTTACTTTGGAACAGCCTGCGCGCTTGCGCACCACAGTCCTCCCTGCGGTCCTGGAAGGGAAGAGCCTGCGTCGTGTGCCCGTGCGGAAGAGAGGCTCATGGAGGCTGTCTCTGCTCACCCTGCCCAGTGCCCAGCGGGGTCTGGCCCCAATAGTTACTCAATACATGTTTGCTTAATGAACAAGGCATGTGCTTCTCCGGTCTTCGTGGCAGCCATTAGCAAAAGCACTGACTGAGGTGACTGTCCCCTTCTAGCCATTTCTCTGTCGTAGCCACAAAGGCACCATGAGAGGGCTGCTCAGATGTCTTGCTAACATCTATATATGTGGTGCCACATTGTTTTCTTGGTCTCCCCGTCTAAACTTCTATGAGACAAGAAATGAGTCTAGCTTAACGATGATTTGTTTTCCCCAAACTTGTGCTTCTGGATTGTCACAGGACGTGTGTTTAATCACAGATACCAGAATTGGTGTCAGGCTGATGTCAGGCTCACCTTTTGATGATTTCTAGGAAATCAGCTTCCTACTCCATCATTTCTAAAAACCAAGACACCTGTGCCTGTCCCCAGCCTCCTGGCACATCTCCCATGCCGTACGGCTCACTAAAATCTCTGGCACATATGTCTTGGACTGCATCTGCGGATTATTTCCATACCCTGAAAGAGAAGTCATTGCAACCTCTCTTACAGACCCCTATTTTTATATGCACTTACCTATGTTTGCTCCTACCACGGGCTTCCGTTCTGTCCCTTCCCGTTGGAGGTCCCCTTCTTGGGAAGGGCCCTTGGCCTCTGAGGCCTTCCCTCTTCTGTGCTGAGGGGTAGATTCTGACCCTGGCCCAGAATCTGCTAGATTCTGACTCTTGGCAATCATTCCATGACACTTCCAAGGACATCCACGTGCCTCAGGAGGTATTATTAATTCCTCAAAATAACCTCAAAGCTAGTTTAATTTTGCTTCACTGTAGTTTTTAAGCATTCCTAAAAGGAGGGGAGTAAGGGCTTACGACCACAAGAGAATGGGAAACCCAAGAAATCAGACCAAAGAAAGGATTTGTCTCTGTGAAAAGGGTTCATCTCTAACTTGTTCCTCCTCGCCTGCGTGTCTGGGTCTGTGTGTAACACCTGGACGGTACGTCCCACACGTCAGGAGGGTTGAGTGGGCGTCACATTCTCCGGGTACCTGTCACTCTTGGTCCCCATCATATCATTGTAATTGAGACTCGGGTTGAATCAGGCACTGGTCTTCCACTCCCCTCAGTGCTTTTACGTCCATGGATAGCTGCCCAGTTCTGAGCCCTGTGCCGTTGTAGGCCCAGCTTCGAGCTGAGCTGAGAAAGGGGGGGGTGGGGACAGGGCTGTGTGGTTCTGCAGCACTTTCCGTAAGTTCTGAAGGCGGTTTTTGAAATCATGAATTGGTCTTGTTCCTCCGAAGCATATAGTATCACAACATTTCTCAGTAATAAACCTGAGGAACCTGTGCTCAGTTGTGTGCACGTACAGTTGTGTAAAGGAGAGAGCTATGTGCTTGCTCCTATGTTTTGTCGATTGACCGTATCAAAAAGAAAATATGAGTAAATCTAGGTTAATAGTATAGCATCGAAGGTAATCTAGAATTCAGCCGAATCAGACCTATAGTAAAGGAGCCCTGAAGCACAGCAGCCACCTGCCTTTACCCTGTGACACCCACTGACTCAAGGTGGGATGGGAGGGGGTGTTTTTGTAAGCTCTGGGGGGAAACTCAGAGACGGGGATTTTAACTCATATTTTAAAAGATGACATTCTGCACCGCAGCGTCACTGCACGTCACACCAGGTGCCGCTCGGTGTTGACAGTTTGTTCCTCGGCGCCACTGAAGACCGCCTGAACATGGCGACCGTCGCCTGGGTCGTGTGGTCACGGGCGTGGCTGTGCCTACGGGTGCTCGTGTCTGTAGTTCCCGTGGCGATGCCTCTGTTCTGAGTCCATGTGCTTCTCGTGCTTCTCGTGCAGGACCCTGAGCTGGGAGGGCGAGTGGGAGAGCGACACACGGCCTTGACTGACAGAGATGAGTGGTGGTAACCGCTAGGCTACAGAGAGAGAGCATTAGTCACGCCACGTTGCTTTCAGTAGATTTAACACCTGGTTGTTAAAAAAAACTAAATTGATTGTTTTAAGGCAGCAGTGTTACTGAGTTTCCCCGGTGTCTGTGTTTCTCAGTAGAGATTAGACATTAATATGGATTTACGGCCCCGACTCTGGGAACCTTCTGTCCGTGAATAGGAAGCAGCAGGCGAACTGCACGGGCCCCCGTGGGGTTCGGGAGCCGCCCCGTCCTGCCTGCACTTTGGTCTGACGGCCGCTTGTCTCTTTGCAGCTTCTGCAGCAGGCCACCTCCTCCAGCAACCTGGGTGCGTTCAGTGGCATTCAGCAGATGGCCGGTAAGTCGGACACGTGCCTTTGCCGTTGACCGCGCTGCTGTCGGCGCTGGGGGTGGGTTCAGAGGGCAGAGCGCACAGCGGGGAGGAAGAACAGACAGCGGTTAGCGGTCCCGGTCACGTCTGACTTGGGGGTAGAAACGAGAGTCCGCGCTGGGGCGTCCCTCGGGAGCACTCTCCCACCTCCGGCTTCTCCAGCGGCGCGCAGGGCCCGAGAGGCCAGAAGCCCTGCGCGCGTCCGAGAGCTGTGTTCTGGCTTTGGTTTGGGGTTTTAATGGGATCGATTGCCGGGGAATTTCCAACAAGGCTCCTCTACCCGGGGGGCAGCCAGCATGATTGACGTCCTTCTAAAATTTTACTAAGAAGCAGTCAGTAAATATTCTGCCCTCCGTAACGAAAGCCAGCATCGCAGGCCCAGCTTTGATGCCATTTGCAGTCCCTTGAAAACCACAGACAATTAACAGGGTGCCTTCTTTGACTTTAGTACCCGGTTGGCAGAATTGTGCATCAGAAGCTTTTATGTGGAAGTGTAATCTTTGTTCTCAAGGAAATCAAAGTGGGGCTGGATTTGAAAGCTGTCTCATGAAGGATTTCTTTCTATAACGAGCTGTGTCAGTAGTAACTGAGGTGCAGTGATTAGCGAAAGGTCACTCCTGCGGGGCCACCGTCCAGGCTGACACCCTAACTTACACGGGGCCAGGGAAGGCGGCCCCCACAATAAGTCAGAACACAGGGGCCATTAACCTGCCGCGAGGCACAGCGCGCAGGCTCTTCCCTTGTTTGATTCCAGAGAGATGGGGGAGAGAGGGCGAGGGGAAGAGCAGATTTTTGGTACATTCGAATCAAGCCCCGTCGGTTTATGACGAAGGACACCCTGAGTCAATGAAGTGAGGTCTGAACGCGCAGAACGGGAGCCAGATTTCTTTGTCTGTCACTGCGAAAACTCCTTTTATTTATTTATTTATTTATTTTGGCTCCCCAAATAAATATCCCTGGTATTGTTTGTTGCACTTTCAGCGGACCTAGAAGGACTTCGTCCCCACGTGGGTTCTGTGGCCGCCAGCCCAGCCTCCCCTGCGGCCCACAGGCTCTGGGAAGCCTGTTGTCAGACGGGATGCATTGGCCCATAGTCGAAAGAAAACCACACACACAACTGCAGAATTACTCATTGGGCTTTAAATCTCCTGGCCCTGCCAGATTTTTTTCCTTTAATACTACTTTTTGTTTACTAGGGAAGAAATATGTTAAATCAAATCGTTCAGTATCTTGATGCGTACCATTTGGGAAGCTGGCCTTGGAGTTTGGAATCCCACTGAATGGTTAATCTTTAGTTGTGTGAAGGGAAGCAGAGAGCCATAAGTAAAACATTCAGGGAGTTTTCTGTGTTTTAAAGAGAAAACCTCCAGATCGCAAGCTCTGAAATAAATGCGAAGATTTGTCATATTTTCAGCCAGTGCAACACATATTTTTCCTCCTAATAGTATGGACCCACCCAAAATCCAAAATTAGGGTCCTTCCTTAGAGGAAGCCTCCGGCTCTCCCACTGCTGCACTTGAATTATGCGGAGAAGGTCACTGGGTCCTGAGGCTGCTGCCAAGCGCGTCTTCCTGGGCGGACAGAGCGCCCTGTCATCTGTCATTAGACTGTGCTCCTCTGCCCTGACCACCGCCGGGCAGGGTGTGAGCGTTCACGTGCTCTGCGCGCTCACTTAAAAACTAAGGGTATCTGGGAGTCACCTTAGAAGGTAGGGAGCAGGTGGCTAAAGCCGTCTGTAGATGCTCTGGGCCTTCCAGAATACCCCTTTCTTGAACCTTCCACGTAGAAACTTCAGCACGCTTAGTCTGCACAGGCTGTGAAATCAAATGCCGAGCGGCCCATCGTCTGCCATCACCTTGAACGTTGCGAGCATCACGGATGTAAATGCCAGCACTCCATCTGCTTGGTGAACTCTTCATTCTTAGGGAGATGCAGGCCTTATCTTCCTGAGTACTTGAAGCAGTGTGATTTGGAGTATTTTTTACGTATGTAAAATCAAGTTATACGGCCTCCTGCTCTTCTCTGTTCTCCTGGAGTAGGGCTTCACTGCTGGCTTTGCCAGGGGCCTGGGCCAGTCATCTGCAGGGAGCTGGTGGACTGGGCAATAGAAGTACCTCTGGGGGGCCCGGGGGGAGGGGGGGCCCTAATGCCCTTGCTCCCTCGCTCTCCTCCCCGACCTCCAAGGCATCAGGCCCCAAGAGGGCATGGCCTGCGCTGAGGAAAATCCGCCAACTCGGTAGAGTGGATGTGAGAATAAATTTATAAATGAACAAACGCAGATCTGTATTTTGGATACATTCCCAGGGGAGCTTAACTTAAATGCCCTGTTTTTTTCAAGTGAAGAAATTTGACTTTAGCCTTACAGCGAAGCCAAGGAAACATTATATCAGCTAATGGCGGCACCTTCACGGATGAGCCGGCGAGGATTTGGCAATAGTCCGAACAGTATCAGACATGTTCCCAAGTGCGTGGACACGACATCCGGTGGGAGCGACACAGAGAAATCCAGGAGGAGCCCAGTGACCCCACGCCCCACCTGAGGTCGCGGGGCGGGTGGAGGGCAGAGGCGTGGCACCCACACGACTCGCACGCCGTGGAATAAGCCCGCTTGTAAAATTCAGGGCGTCCAGCTCGGACCACTGTCCCCAAAGGGAAAGAAACATTTCAGAAACCAGTGGTACTTTTTTGTGAACGATTCTCAAAATAGAATGGTCTACCTTTCAGGGGATTGAGGTTTCTCACTAGACTCTAAAGTGTCTCATTTCCATGAAGAAAGCCCTGCTTGAGGAGAAGATAAAGCCGAAACAAACAAACAAAAAAAAAACATAAAAAGAAAGTTGAGGTGACAAGTCACTGAGTATTTGTATCAATAGAATCAAATGAGACATCAGCTCTACTTTTTTCCCCAAAATGATTTACATTTTCCTTTCGAACTAAAACTAACTTCCCATGTGTTTGATGATTTTATAGGAGGGGCCTACAGGGAATATGGAATGTGAAAGAGAAGGTAGGGGTGCCGGGGTGGCTCCGTCGGTTAGGCCCAGGTCATGCTCACAGTTCGTGGGTTCGAGCCCCGCGTCGGGCTCTGTGCTGACAGCTCGGAGCCTGGAGCCTGCTTCAGATTCTGTGTCTCCCCCTCTCTGTGCCCCTCACCCATTCATATTCTTTCTCTCTCTCTCTCTCAAAAAAATAAACATTAAAATGTTTAAAAAATAAAATAAAAGCAGAAGCTAGATTAACAGCAAATCTTTAGAAGCCGAATGCCTCTGCGCATCCTTCTGAAGCATCCTTAAAGTTGATTGATACTATTTTCCCTCTTAAAGCCTCCAGGAAAAACTGGTCCATTTCTTCCTCAGCTGTGGTCGTTGTCCCATGAATTTCTGTAATCTCAGAAACTTGAGCTAAGAGTCTGGATTTTTTTTTCCCCTGAAGAAGAAAGAACAAGGAAAAAATGACTTTTCGGTCTTTAATTCCTTTAGAACAGCTACCATCTCAAAGGAGCATCGGCACATAAACGAGGACTGTTTTACAATTCTGTTTTTAACAGAGCCCCTTGGAATAATCGTGCAGTTTACCCACACAGCGTCCCAAGGACAGACTGCACTCTGCTACCACAGTGCAGTTGGGAAAATGAAGTATGAAAAGGTTAAACGCCCGTGTGAGCCCACACCACCTGGGAGGGGCATGGGAGGGGTCCCCCGAGAGCCCAGGGCCGAGCGGTGCAGTCACAAAGTAGCCCGAGGTCTCCACGCAGGCCCCGGGTCTCAGCCAGCGTGGGCACGTTCGCATCTGCACAGGCCGCCTGACTTCACTCTGCGGAAGGTGCAACAGGCCAAGGAACAAACCAGAGCCTTGGATCCGCGATGCAGCGAATGTTCCAGAACTGAGCAGAAGGAGGAGATTCAGCAACAGTCACAGGACCAGTGCCTGCCTCCCTTCTGGAACATGTTTCACATGCATTAGGAGGGGGCTGTTTTTGGTTAGGACAGTGTTTTCCTCCTCTTCACAGCACGAGGACGTGTTTTCAAAGAAGTTGCAGACTTTCCGGAGCATCACCAGAGGGCTGATCTGTGGGATGGGAGGGAACTGCTGGCCTTCCCCGAATCACTGCAGCTGCTGGGAGTTCTCTCCCAGGAAACAGCTGCTCCGTTTGCAAAGGACCAACCAGGGGGCGCCCGGGCGGCTCCGTCCCTATGTCCGCTCAGGTCATGATCTCACTGCTCGTGGGTTCGAGCCTCCCGTGGGTCTCTGCGCTGACAGTGTGGATGGAGCCTGCTTGGGACTCTCTCTCTCTCCCTCCTCCCCTGCCCCTCTCCCACTGTCACTGGCAAGCGTTCTCTCTCTCTCTCTCTCTCAAATACACTTCAAAAAAATTTTTTTAATAAAGTTAAGAGTGCAATTATATGGCACAAATGTTTGCTCCGAACAGCAAAACACGTCTTGTTGCATCGGTTTGCTATCCTGTCTCCAGAGAAGCCTGTCCCTGACCACCAGGGATGAAGGGAGCAGAGGGGAGACTCATGCTGGAGCCCCCGGGCCGCAGGGTGGGCGTCCCGGACCCACGGAGCTGGCCCGGCCAGCCTGGAGCGGAGCCTCCCGCCCTCTCGCTGCAGACACTTCCTGCGAATGTGCTAATAGGCCTTATGAGAACATTCCATAACCACCCATCTGTCACTTTTTAACAGACCTGATTGGCAAGCTCTTGTAACAACTGACATCTGTTCTCGCTTATTGATATGCAGATTTATGGTAATTGCTATGAACAATAAGACACAAAATTACCTAAGGTGAACATTAAATTAAATTTTCATGCCCTTCTCCTTATAAATTTTTTTAAATCTTCAATTTCAAGTAGGCATATTGCACATCTGTTTCGTACATCATTTCTTCGTTTTGAGAAGGAGTTTTCTTTTCCCAAGTAATGAATGAAAAGTTGGACGCCTGGATTTCCCCAGTTACTGTTTTTTCCTTACCACCTTGATCTTGGAATGCTGTGGGGTTTCATAAAACGTATTTAAATGTTTTCTATTTCTGGTCCCCCAGATTATTGCCCCTAGTCTGCAGGGTGCCCCTCTGAGCAGAGTGCCTGGTGAAGTGAAAAATGGTTGCAGTACCGCCGTGTGCCAGGTTGGAGCCCACTTCCTGGTGAGGCCGCCCCGTCTGGTGCCCCTTCCGGGTTGCTGTGTGGGTGTGACAGAGCCACCCACGGGCAGACAACCAGGAGGGTCCGTGATCGGAGAGAGGAGGGAGCAGGGTGGCTCACACACCCCGAAGAGACAAAGTGACCGGAAAGGACGAACAGGGATGCAGAGAGCCTGGAACGAAGGCTTGCAGGCCAGGGCCACCAGGGTCCGCTGGCCCTGGAGAAGGGGCGAGTCTGTGCAGCAGAGGACCCCCACCTTCCTCGCAGGCAGGGCACCTACGTGTGCCAGCAGCTGGGGGTCACAGAGCCCATGACCCTGTGGTTCTGCAGGGGAGGACTGCTGGCTTCTCGCAGCTTCTGGGCTGCTTTCCCTACACGGGGCAGGTGTCTTTTCCGGAAACAGCATGGCCCCCAACTCCTTCCCCTCGATGGAACAGATCACATGTGGGATGTCCACACTGGCCACAGGAGCGTGGGGGCCCGGAAGAGCCAATACGTCCGCCGCTGGCCTTGCATGCTGTGGGCGGTGAAGGGTCCAAATCCGTGTGTCCTGGGGGAGTCTCTGGGTTCTCCACGCACCCCAGGACTCGCCTTGTGCACCTAGACGGCCCTCCCCACTCGTGGGAGGCTGTCTTTCCACAGGGGCGCACAGGAGGACGAGCCTTGGCCCTTTGCCACGTTGGGCAGGGGGCGGTGTCTCATTGCCCCACGGTCCGGCCAGTGAGACCTGTGGCGGGGGACGGGGTGCTGTCCCGCTGCCTCGGTGTGGGTACCCCTTGGGTTCAGCCTTAGCCTGGAAGCCCTTGGAGGGGCTCTGGCTTCCTTGGCTTCAGCTAGAGCTCAGTTGCTCTCCCCAGCAGTCAGTCCTGGGCCTTGGTTTCCTCCGATGGCCCATCATAGTTGCTGCCCGGGCCCCACCCCCACCCCCAACGGTTTTCTGCAGGGACTCATGCCTCTCACCGGCCGTGTGGTAGGCGGGACGTTCTTGGTCTCTAGGATCTCTCACCAGAAGCATGCGTGTGCCGCACGCACTTCACAGACGATTTCAGGGTGCTCAGGGCCCCCGTGTGGCCCCTCAGTGGACGGCAGTTAGGAATGCTGAGTTAAGGTGATGACTGGGGGGGGGGGGACACGGCCACGCGACATGCTCGGGGCTAAGAAGGAAGGCTCGGCCCGTCTGTTCCCTGGGGAAACTGAAGCCAGTGATCTGTGATGTCTGGGATTCTGGTATTGGATGGAAAAGGAAACCACATTAAGAAATTAAAGGATCGATCCGTGATTTGGAGAGCTAGACGTAGGACACAGGTGCGGTGTGGCTCCGGTGGCTCCTGGTGGAGAGGGCACACCCAGGGCCCTGCTCCAGGGCCTGGAGCGCCAAGGCCAGCAGGGAGCACGGAGAGGGCTGCCTCCGGCTCGAGGGACTCAGGCTCAGTCACACCGGGCACACGGCCCTCACCCCATAGTCTGACCTCATGCTGTCGGGCACTCACAGGGCCGCTCCTGGTAAAGGTGTACTTTGAATGCGCCAGGCACAGTTCCTCTGGAAATTCTGTTCCACCACCCACTCCTTTCCCTCCCCCTGCCCGCTAAAGTCCAGGGTGCGACACTGAATGAGGTGGAGCCCCAGCACTGTGAGGAGGAGGAGGGAAGAGCTCCTGCTGGAACAGAAGGATTACCGGAGCACGCCTGGGGAGGCCAGGCCACCGTGAGGGAGAAGACACGGCAACCTTCTCCGGGCCCCTGTTTTCTCTCTGTGCGGTGTGTACAGCGTCGGTAGTGACTTAGTCACGTGGGCTCGTCACGAGTGCTACACAGAGTGCACACGTAGCACGAGGAGCAGGCCTGGCACGGGCTTGATTCTCAGCATGTCATCGCCCTGGCTGCGGCGACGTCACTGCATTTTCTTAGCTAAAATAGCCTGCGCTGTTGGCTTCCTCCGCATTGGGCTTTGTTCTTTGAGCTTTGCGTGTATCCAAGCCCTTGACCTCTCAACCCTTTGAGAGGCATGCTGTGTTTTGGTCCCTCCACACACTTGGGGAATCTGAGGTGCATGCAGTTGGGCCAGTTTGCTCAAGGTGACAAAAGTTGTCAGGAGGTGGGGCAGAGCCAGGATTTAAACCCAGGCGTCTGAGAACAGGACCTGCAGTCTCAGTGACCAGCCTGCACCAGCTCTCATGTGGCTCCTGTCGCCAGCAGCGGCTGCGGCGTGATCCCAGCCCTAGCGACACGGGACAGGGTGAAGGAAGGGGTGCCTGCTTCTGCACCAGGAGAAGCAGAAATGCGGGCATCGGGGTGGGGAGCTGGTCGTCACTCCACAAAGCTGGCAAGGAAGCCACCCTGCCTGCCGCTGCTCGCGTGCCGAGCGCTCAGAGCCTCCCGCCATCAGCGCACGGGACCGCGTGAGGCCCAGAGTGTAAGGACTGACGCGGCCCTCCGCTGGGAAGCCCCTGCTCCTCCAGCTGCAGCTCTAATCCCCACCAAAGACCAGTGAGAATGAGCTTCTGAGTCTGGGCCTCTTTCCAGAGATCACCCTCCAGTCCCTGGCTTCTTGCTCTGATACACAGCAGCCTCCCTGGGGCCGGGTGCTCTCCGGTTTTCCACTTAATCCTTCATGCTGTGCCTGATGTGGCCTCCGTAACTGCTGAGTGGACGGACAGACGATGGTTAGATGGATGGATGGTTGGACAGATGGGTGGGCGGTTAGACGGGCAGATGGATGGATGGATAGATGGACAGACAGATGGGTGGCTGTATGGACAGACGATGGATGGATAGATGAACAAGTGAATGGATAGATGGATGACAGGAATGTGGGTGGGCAGACAGATGGAGGAGCAGATAGACACAGGGCGTCCTGCTGCTTCCCAAGTTCCTTTTTCCCCACACCCCCGATGCTACCGTCACCGGGACACTCCCTTTCCCTGTTGCTCTCTGCTTCCCTTGGCCCATAGTTTCCTTTTCCCTGCAGTGAGACCGTTGAACACAGCTGGCCCCCCACCCACAGTGGCACCCCGGAGCTGTAGTCCCCCCCCCACCCCCAGCCTCCACATGGGGGCAGGGAAAGGCCAGATCGGAGGGAAGACACTCCTGAGTGGCGATGTGTGGGAAGAAAGGAAGAGGGGACACGGACACACCAGCCTCAGCCCTGGTGAACCAGGCAGAGAGTGAGAGAGAAGCCAGTGTTGTCATCTGGGCTCCAAGTGTGTCCGCGGGTGAGGTCCGGAACACACACAGTTCTAAACGCCTGTAGAATGGATTGAGGAACAACCGAGGGAAACAGTGCGTAAAGTGTTATAAATCCTGAAGGAATAACAGCGGAGAAAATGAACACTTGGGTCCGTGGATGGTACTCTTCTTACCTGTTGTCTATGAAAGTCTCATCCTGTTTGGTACCCGGCCCATTCATTCTGTGTAACTTCACCTGTCACCTGCTGTGTGCACAGCTGTGAGTTTCTTTGGCTGACTGTTCAGGTAGGCTGAGAATCAGACAGACTATCCTCCCGGAGCTCAGTACCTAGTTCAGAAGGTAAGAGATACATATGCCTAAGGTCAAGGTAAGATGTGGCGAATGCCACAGGGTTATAAACGCCAGGATGAGTGAGTCTGCAGATAACGCACAGAACCGTGTGTGTTGAAGGCAGACTCAGTCTTTGGAAGGAGGCCGTGAGGTGTGGCAGGACCAACTCCCCAGCTCCGGCAGGCCACCACCGGTCAGCCCAGGGCCTGAGTCCCTGACCACTCACTGGTGAGCCAAGAAACTCCCTCCAGCTCTGGAGTTCCCTCCATGCTGGCGCTGTGGCCCGAACTCGGGGCAGATCGGGGCGATGTCTTGGAGGACCCCCTGACCCGGCCAGGAGACTGGCGTGTACTGCGGCTTGTCGGTGACACAGCCCTGTCACGTGGTCTGCGTCATTACAGCACCGGAGGGACCATCAGTCACAGGAGGGCAAGAGGGGACAGATGGGTCAGAACAGACGGACCTCACTCCTCTCAACATGGCTCAGGCGTGAAGCGTGTTCGAGCCCCTGCCCTGAGCTGAGCCCCTTGCTGCGTCCAGGGGGTCTGCCCTGAGGCGGTGCAGCTCCCATGCTCCGCCGCTTTGCCTCAAGAACCCCAGAAGGTAAGACCAGTGCTTTCTCAGGTCGCACGTTCTCATCAATAGGACCTGCTGACACTTGATCAGAAGGAAGGAGGGGCTTGTTCCGAGTTGCACTGACGGAGAAAACAAGGCTGCAAAGTCCATGTTCTTCCTATAGAGGTTGACAGGATCCCGCAAGGACTTGTGTCCTGCCTCACAGCGTCCCCAGGACCCAAGTGGATTTTGAAAAGCGGGTGTTCGGCTTCCCCCTCAGCCGAGAAGTCTGGGCATCTCCTGGGAGAGGACTGAGCCTTGTTCTCAGCCCACTGGCAGCAGAGACGTCAGGAACTCTTTTCCGAGTAGAAATAAGTGGTGATGGAGGCAGCCAGGATGAAGGAGCAGGATGCATGAGCCTCGCAGCCGCGCGTGGAGTGGTGCTTAGGCAGAAGGCTCCATACCCGTGGCTGGCAGCTTTCACGGCTGTGTTGCTGGAACATTCTCTCACCATTTCACCCACCACCCCCTAATAAGGAGTAAAGAAGCTGCGGACTGGTCCGTCTCTCTAAAGCAGATTAAATTTGCTCGGCAGGCATTTATTAAGCACCAGGATTTGAGACCTGAGAAGAAGGTGAAACGAGGCTGATTGCTTAACTCGAGGTCTCCCTGCATAAAATTTCTCAGTACCGGGGGAGAGCCGCCGTGTCCCGGCCCTCGAAGGTACATTGGTGTGAGCTGGGGAGACTCAGAGACCCTTGGGCGGAGAAATCAAAGCGGGGGAGGCCTCGGCCGATGCCACGCTCTTGTTCTTGTGAAGCTTCTCTTCTCTCGGCTGTTCCTTCCTTAATTTCACTAGCCAGAGAGTCATCCTAGTTAAATGTGATCCTTCTTTAAGACACAGATGCCTTTAAAATGCAAATACAAGCACTTCACAGATAAAAATATGACCACCTTGCCATTTTTATTCCTCCGTTTTTTTTAATTCATGAGCTGTTATTCGAGTCCCTACTAGGGTTCCATTTTAGAGTTCACACTTAAAATAAGCCTGGAGAGAGGACATCGGCGATAGAACCACCATGAGGGTCCCCCACTCTTGTCAGGTGTTTACACTGTGTTGGACGACTTGCCTTCCTCGTCCCTGGATCTGCTCCCGGGGGTGAGGAGCAGTTAGCAGTGCCGCTCACTAAGCAAGGAAGGGAGAGGGCAAGGCACTGGCGCGGGGTCACAGGGCTGGCACGGCAGCGGAGCCCGGGAGCCATAGCAGTTCAAGTTCAGAGCGGGAGAGAAGTACTGGCTCCTCTGGAATTCCTCCTCCTCCATGCGGCTGGTGGGTTTACCGGGACCCCTTCCCCAGCCTCAGGGCCCCGGGCTCGTGGGTTCCGTGCCGCTGCCCCGTCGTGGGAGAAGGCCCCACGGTGGCCGGTCTGCACGGAACCTTCCTGGTCTTGCCTGGTACTCCCTGCAGCCCCGGGACAGGGTTGGGACGCGTCCCGGGCGAGGACAGGCAGCCCTGCACATGGCAGCGGCTCCGCCGGCAGGTGCGGTGACGCACGGGCCGCTGGGGCCGCTGCGCAGAGCAGGCCATGCCAGGGCCGGCTGCCGGGGCCTCCGGCTGACGTGGCGTTGCCCTCCCTCCACAGGCATGAATGCTCTGCAGCTACAGAACCTGGCGACGCTGGCGGCGGCCGCGGCCGCGGCCCAGACCTCAGCCACCACCACCAATGCAAACCCTCTGTCCACCACGAGCAGCGCCCTGGGAGCCCTCACAAGTCCGGGTAAGGTGGCCGCCCTCCCCCCAGGGACACGGCGTGGATGGCACCCAGAGTGGGGGTGGTGCTGCAGGTGTCAGGGCTGGGGCGGGGGCACCCCGGGCGGCGGGCAGGGGCTGGATCCCTGGAGAGGCTGTTAGAGACACAAGTTCGGACGCCCGCATGTTTGATTTTCCGAGAAAACAAGGGGGAGAGTTTTCCAAGAGAGAACCCACCTGGCTGGCGGGTCTCTGGCCTTCACCGTGCGCGGTGGCCGTGCTGTCGCCCAGTGGCACTCAGGCCAATGCCCGAGGGAGCCGCCCTCACGTTCCTTCTGCCTGTGAGCAGGTCGAGGGTCCTCGGTTGAATCGGAAAATCGCTCACCGTTCTGGGGCTCTGTTTCACGCCAGCTCCGTCCTGCACGCTGGCGCTTCAAAATCCATGGTCAAGGGGACCGTCCTTGCCGTCGCGTCCCGGCTGAGTCCCGGGCTGTGTAATTTCAGGTCTTTGTGCTCAGAAATGTTGTTGCCTTATTCAAAAGCAGATGCCGTCCCCTTTCCTACAAGCCAGACATACCGCGGTTGCTTAGATACCACCGTTTGTGTCTTGAAAAATGTTTTGCTGGCTTGTCTTCCCCTGGATTTTCGAGATCTCGCTGGAGGAGCTCCTCCCCGCCCCGGGCCCTGCAGCTCCCGCACCCCGCGCTGCCGCTGCCCCGGAGAGGAGCCGAGTGGTGACAGCTGGCTGCGCCCGTGCGGGGCCCTTTCTGGAAAACACAGAATGAAACGATGGCTTTCTTAAGGCTTGTGACGGCAGGAAGCCGTGAGCCTGCGCCCGGGTTCGGTGCTGAGATGCTGGGTCTCTCATCTGTCTCCCCCGAGGCCGTCCGCGGGGACACACCTCAGAGACACTTAGGAGAGGCTGGGGGGGGCTCGTTCTCTAGGACACCTCCCAACGCGTCCCCTTACCAGATGGGGGCCTCGCTTGGTGCAGTGGATGATATTTCCGAAAAGTCAACCTGAGGCCATTTTTTCCCCAGCAAACTGAGTGATAAGTCTAATGCAATACATAAACCTGTTTTACAGAAATCTTTTGGTGGACCTAGTTAAGCAATGTTTTGAGGGAAAACTCCCCTAAAAAAACAATAGTGATTTTTCTTAAAAGCAAACAAAAACTTTGACCTCACTTATTTACCTGTTTTATAAATGACGGAAAAGTTTCTTAGGGGCACCTGGTGGCTTAGTCCGCCAAGCCTCCAGCTTCAGCTCAGGTCATGATCTCACAGTCCAGGGGTTTGAGCTGCACATCAGGCTCTGTGCTAACAGCTCGAAGCCTGGGGACTGCTTCGGATTCTGTGCCTCCCTCTCTCTGCCCCCCCCTCAGAAATAAACATTAAAAAAAGTTCTTTTAAAGTATCTTCTTAAACAAGAATGTTTATCTCCCCACGAGAACAATGAAATGATTGTTAGAACAGCATACGGTGCACACACAGTTTTATTGTGTATTTAGTCAGAAGCTTGTATTTTTAAACTAATTTATCTGGAGAGAAAAAATAAGTCATTTACAATCAGAATGCTCTTTTATTTGTTTATATAAAAATTATGAGGATTAGCTGTGTTTAAAAAAAAATATCACTTCTCGGCCTTTTGGCTAAGATCAAGTGTAGTAAAAAAAATAATATTAGCTTTATTTAGCAAAAGTACATTATCTTTCCATCCTTGGCCTTCCATCTTCTCTTTGTTTTATCAAGAGTGACCAGCAGAAACTGACCAAATCATTGGTAATCAAGTGGAGGGAAAAAAAGAAACCTTTCCCTTAAATGGCACAGGAGCCACACAGCCCGCAGCTTGGGTCACCAGCCTTTCCAGACTGTAACTTTGATACATTCAGTGTCGTAACGGTTTACACTTGTCTTTCCATTCCAGAGACAGACCATTGTCGTAAGTGGACGTTTGGTTCAGGGGACGTGGCCTGTTGTTTGCCTGTGAGGGTTCATCTGACTTTAAACCACGCTCTCCCGCCATGATATTTGGGCTGGAATGTGCCTGGGCTCCGGGGAATCAGAATTAATAATTAAATGTTTCATTCTTCTTTAAAAGACGACCTGTCGGTTTACAAAGTCAAGTGCAGACAGTCAGATGCAAGTCGGTCAGTGTAGACCCTGGAGGTGATCCCGGACAGTCTCCGCGTGGCTGTCCGGTGTCAGACGCGCCGCTGCCCTTGAGAGTCTGCTGCTCGGTCTGGGGACCTGACCGTAAGCGTGTTCGCGTGTGCCAGGCGGTGAGGGCACACCCAGATGAAGTAGTGCAGGGGGAAGGGGCGGGGAGGGGCCATGAGGATATCTGGAGCAAGGGCACCCAGGTGAGGGCGGAGCAGGTGTGAAGGTCGGAGGGCGAGGGCACCTGCTGGGGGGAGGAGCGGCATGGCCCTGGATCCACATCCGTTCCTGGGGGTGGGGGGCAGAAGCTCAAATACTGTGACCTGTTTCCAACGGGGGCGGGGGGAGGGGGGCTCAGCTGATGACAATGGCCTCCATATTTAAGGAATTTTAAACATATTTGACCAGTGTCAGGCTTTTCCTGAGCTCTTAGTGAAAAGGAAAATGTGTCCTGAGATCTCTCTTCCTTCTCCTCCCCAAAGCAAAGTGTCCTTACCTTTGCTCTCAAAGAAGCGCCCTTCCTTCCGCTGGCGCTGCTGAGGCGCCACTGACCGTGGGTTTTTCTCCCGTCTGTTGAGCAATACTTTGCATAATAGCTGAAAGTATTTCATTAGAATCCTGAAGTGTAGCAGCAGAAACGATTTAAATCTACATTTCAATTATTTTTCTTAAGCGTAACTAAAAAAAAGCTGGCATTTAAGTGGAAGTAAATTATTTGTCTAATTTCCATCAGGGACTTTTTCAAAGTCACAGAAAATGTGGTTGGTAGAATTCACGACCCTCCACCTCATCAGAGCAATTTCCTGTGAAGTAAAAGGGGGGTACGCAGTAGTGCCAAGGCCACTGCTGTCATTTATCCTTTATATGATGAAAACCAGGACTTAGCGTCACTGGACGATGCCCCGTCACTCAGCTCCCGCACAGGCCCTGGTTTTACCCTGTTTGTAAAGACGTCCCTCTACTTCGGAGCCATCTGTCGCGAAAGGAGAGGGACAATTCAATCCCCCAAACTATTAATCTTTTTAATAATTGTAAATTTATCATTTCGATTTTGCATACGCAGGCGTAGCCTCCCTACAGCATTATTATAAATGGTTTTAAACAGTCTATGCTTTAAAACATGAAAGATTAAGCTTTAATTTCTGTTAAAAAAAAATCCCCGTAGGCAATAAATAGGTTCCTTTGTCTCATGGCCTTGAAATAAAAATTAAAATAGTTTAAATTGCCCATGGTTAGAATAAGTGTTTCATGCAATTATCAGATGGTAGTGAATAAAATTAGAAATTAAATCATGAAAGAATATAAACCAGGTAAATGCATATTATGCCTTTCATGGGTTTCTCACGGGGTCTTTGGAAGCCTAATTTAATCGTGTTTCTTGTCTTTTATTTTGATGCGATAATTTTTCCTTTGTTTATTTCGTTTTCCTATTTCGTTAATTAAATCCTGGGCCATTTCTTCTCCTGATGGTGAACGTGTTTTGAGGAGCGTTCTCTGTGTTGGTTTACAGAGGACATTGTCTGCAGGGCGTGCGGCCAGGTCTGAAAGAGGGATGGGGTACTGGTCCCCCCAGCTCGTGGGGTCATGGCTTCGGGCTGGCGGTTTGGAGAGCGTGGGGGGCATCGTTGTACCGCGTCGGCCCGCGTCTGTGCCGTTTGCTGTCCACACAGAGGACTGCGGTCACGTACCGCGGCGTTCCGCTGACCTTCCTCCGCTTCCTTTTTTTCTCAGAGCTTTTAAAGTCCTGCAGCTGCTTCTGTAAGTGCCCTCCGTCAAGTGCACACTTCACACTAATAGATCATTCCTCTTGTGAGGATCAGGCGTTGTTTAAATGCTACGGAGGCTGAAAACCCCATTCCCATGTTTGGCTTTTCAAGTAGTTTTCCCTCTAAATTCCGGCAGTATTTTCTCCCCCACATCTTCTAGAGGTTCCGGCCTCCTGGAAGGCTGTGACAGACAGAGTCCCCAGGAAACGGTGGCACCTCCCTGTGGACTATCTGAGGCTCGTGGGACCTGGAGGTCTTCCCACATGAGCCTCCCTTCCTGGCTTGTCACACGGGAAAGGACTAGTGAGCAGTGACCTTCAGCGTCACACCCCTGTCACCAGGGCAGCAGGGGGAAACCAGGAGTTCTCCTCAGGGTCACCCCAGAGGCCGTCTGTGTGACGAGAGGCGTTGTCCCCACGGGTCTCTGCCTGTGTCCTTGCGGAAACCGCATCAGGAGAGGAGGTGCAATCACATGTGTGATTTGGCCCCCACGTCTGCCCTCCAAGCTGTCGCACACAGGGGACAGGGACCTAGGTGGAGCTAAGGAGACAGGGCCAGGAGAGGCCGTCCCCCAGTGCTGCCACCCTGACCCCGCGACCCGACCCCGGGAAGTCTGCCCACATGCGCCGTCCCCCAGTGGGAGCCTCCAGCCTCCCCCTGCCCTCCCTCCGCCACTCCCCTCCCTCGGCCGCGTTGTCCAGCCTCTGGCTTCGCCCTGCGTCCCCTCGGGCAGTCCTGGTGCCGCCCCCGGAGCCTGTGAGGGCCCCCCCCCGCCCTGCGCCAGCCCTGATTTTACTCCCTTCCTGCCGTCGGAATGCCCTCTACCCATGTGGCACGCTGTTGGCAACACTGAACGGCTCCGTCACACGCTTTCCACATGGTTCAGGCGTGGTCGAGAGCAAGGCAGGCGGCTCGGCGTGGCATTCAAGGGGCGCCCTGGTCCACTCCATGCTCCCTGCCAGCATGCCCCCGCCGCCCCCTCCAGCTGGATCCGGCGGTTCTGTCCCCCGCAGCCACGTGCCGGCCTCTTGTCCCGCTGCCTGAGCTGCCTTCTCCCATTCCTCCTGCGAAACGCTCCCGTGTCACTCATCTGCCCCGCGTCACTCATCTATGGCACATTAAGAAGATTAATGCATAGGTCTAAATTTGGTGCTCTTAATGCACATCATAAGAAATACAGTCTATACTGCATAAACTAAGCTGCAGTAGGAAACATTTTATAGTGATTGGTAAAAATTGCTCTAAATACTCTAATACTCCTAAGAACCATTGCAAATGCCCCTCCACCACGAAGCCTCCTAGAAAGAATTAAGCGCTCCCACATTACAGTTTTAGCATAAGGAGTTAACTTAGGTGTAAGCCTGGCTCGAAGGCAGACTCCTTTGTGAGGAGTCCCCTTAGATGCAGCTCGCCCGTGGGGATGGAGAGGTGAGAGCAGTGTCAGCAGGAAGGGGCTGCTAGAAGCGCCGCCTGCCCTCTGGGCTGGGCAAGCATATTCTCCATGCTTCTCCTGGGCGCTTCACGTACTCTCTCTGCAGGCTGGCTGCTTGGACACGTGCCCTGTTTCTCCCTGTCTCGAAGGTAAGTTCTTTCAGAGTAGGAAGAGGTTACCCAGAACCCACCTTGCTTGGGAACAGAACATCACCGCTGCTCACGGTTTTCGGTTCTGTGGAGTAGTCACGCGACAGCGTTCTAGGACGGAGTTCAAAGCCATCTGTTGCACCTAGTACATCACGGTGACGTGTCACAGGGTCTGGTTCTTTGTTACCCCAGAAGAGCCCCACCTTCCAGAGGCACGCTCAGGCCTGACAGCTTCGTGAAAAGTGAATCGTACTAACTTATGTTAGTATAAAATTACATAAAGTGGCTTTTATTGCAATCATTTTACAAAGATTGGCTTTCATAATGTTCTGATGTCGCAATATAGACGTGAGAGTCTCAGATCAGACAAGGACATTTCATTTGTCAAAAGTGCCATCTACTCGAGTGCGGGCTGTTGAGCAATCATCCATCCTCAGAAAGCTCCCCTGAACCCCGAGTGCCCTCAAGGCCACGGGCCCTCGGTGCGCCCCCCCAAGGCCACGGGCCCTCGGTGCGCCCCCCCAAGGCCACGGGCCCTCAGTGCCCCCGCCCCAAGGCCACGGGCCCACGCTGCTTCGGTATAACGTGAGAACTGCACTCAACCTCGACCTGCGTCTCTGACCTTCTCATTTTTCTCCACTCATCTTGTTCCGCTGCTTATTACCAAAGGGAAGTCTCAAAACCATCATTGTCCCCATCATTAGCTACATTTTAAGTGTTTTAGTCAGGAAGGCTGTTAAAATCAGCGGTGTGTTTGTGGGGTTGAATCAAACAGCTTTCTGCCGTATCGCTACAGAAAGAGAACTGACAATCCCTTTCTTTGCTCATTTACCGCGAGTTCCAGCATCTTATCTTTCTAGAAGGTTCCCATGTGTTGACTTGACATTACAGGGCTCACTTTATTTTCATTGATGTTAATGGAGTTGAACATGATGTAAAAGCCCATAAATAAAATGTCACCATAGAGACTGTAATTTCTGGACATATTTTTTCATTCACTCAATAAGTATTTCCTGAGAGTCTCCTGTGTACCTGGGGCTGCCCACATATAGTTGACATTTCTAGCATTAGCTCTATAAAAAACGTATTTTACTATATTTCTATTGTCAAATGATTTGACGAGCCTTGAAGTATGAACTATCACTTCTACCCCCTTTAAAATAACCATTTCAGAACCAATTTTCTGGTTTATGTTCTGTTAAAATTTTGTGGAGACCGAAGAGGGGAAGGGCGGGAGTCTTCTTTCCCTGCCTCTGCCTCTTCCGTAAGGCTTGCCATCTCTCTGCGCATTGAAGGCAACAGAACTCTGAGAACAGTGTGCACTAGTTAGTAGATCAGGCAAATGGGAAAAGTCAAAGAAAGAAGAGCACCTGCGTGTCTGCTAGCGGCGCCTCAGCAGCAGCGTCCCAGGGGCCGCCGGGGGGGCTCCGTCATTAAGCGTCCGGCTCTCCGTTCGGCTCAGGTCATGGTCTCCCGGGTGGGGATCCTGGGCCTCCTCGCCGAGTGTGGAGCCTGCGTAACGTTCCCTCTCTCTCTCCTATTGCCACCCTCCCCCCCACACACACGCGCTCTCTCAATAAATTAGAAAAAAAAAGGGAAGCATTTCATGAAAACCTAATTATTTCCAAAGTTCTTAGGCGTTCAGAACATGTTTTTTGGGGAGAAAAAAAGCAGTTGGCCATGGTCTTTCTGGTAAGTGGTTCTTTATTTGGCATTGAACATCCTACTTCTAGGGTTTACAACACACACACACACACACACGTAAATATCTCCCGACCAGAGGAGTCTCATTGGCACGTGCTGTGCGTTTCAATGCAGAATTGACCTGAAGGCTCACTTGCCATCAGGAGAGCGAGAAGTCCGCTGGGCCGCACAGTCGGAACCGCAGCTCGTTCCTGAAGTCCGGGTGTCCTTAGCTGGCGGGGGGGGGGGCCTCTCGACTCCTGGCATCAGCACAACTCTGCGCAGATGAGGTGCTCCGGACCTGGAGCAGAGCCCTGGCCCCCTGGCAGTCCCGAGCTCCTGTAAAGTCACAAAGCCGCCAGGCCGAGGGGGCAGAGCTATTTACGGATCACCCTCCTCCTCCTCGGTGCCCGCACTCGGGTCTGTGTGGCCTGTTCTACCCGTGCCCCGGGCACGGTTTGTCCTGCTGTCCCCTGGGCTGTCGCTCACTCACCAGGCAGTGCTTTGTTCTTGCCTTGCTTTGGGTACACTTCTTAATACGGTAAGATCCTGGCTGTCCTTCTCTGCACGTTTGATTTTAGTGGCCCTGGAGTCGGAGCTGTGTCAAGCGTCAGCGATTCATTATAGTGCTCTGTGTGGTCTGCGTTGTGTCAGACCCACATCGGACCATTGTGATGCGCATACGAGCTCACAGGTGTATTTCCTGTACAAGACGGTGCACTTCATTTCCGGTGAAGTCATCGATGTTGCTGTCCGAGAAAGCCGTGTTACCGCTGCTAGCGCTGGGGGAGAGCCCGTATTAGTCATGTAATGGTATTTTAAATTCAGTGGGAAAAGCAACCAACTCATGCTAACAGAAGGTGCTGACCACAGCTGCCCAGAGGCTTGTGAGTGAAGGTCCAAGTTTTAAGACCTGAAAGCCACAAAGTAGGAGCACTGAGCTCACAGTGGTTTGCTTCCGGGAACCGCTGTAAACCAGATGCGGTGGCCACAGAGGGCCCCAGCCTGGTCAACTGAGTTGAAGGGCGGGAAGTCAGAGAGATTCGTTCTGAGGAAATGGGGGAAATCTCGAATAGGACAGCTGCCATGTGACCCGAACTTCCAGACGAGGCAGGGTTTTGAGACGTAGAAATGGAATGGAAGAGCTGGCCAATCTGTCAGATAGGAGAAAAATAAAAAAGACTTAGTGAGCAAGTGGAGACTCGTCTCCTTGTTCACAAGCAGGAGATGTATGGAAAATAAGGACCAGAGAAGGTCCTGAACGGTGTGGTTAAGGAGCCAGAACTTTCTTGTACAGCCATTGAAGAGCATCTAAGGACTTGGAGCACAAGACAGGCCACCGTGGGACGTGAACACTGATTGGACGTGAGGACAGAGAAAGAATTGAAGGTGACAGAAGCATGTTTGATGTGGGGGACCAGTGCCCAGTGTTTTCATTGGGGGGCAGGCAGGAGAAGGGAGAGTTGGTAGCACGCAATGGTTGGATTTTGGGCTGCCCACGTGATCAGACCTGTTGTGTGAATCTGTCGCCCGTGCACACGGCTGGATCTGACCATGCAGTTTGTCACGTAACTGGGAGAGCCGCCTGAAGGTCGGTGGCAGAAGTGAGGTGGGCGGATGTCAGCTTGGGGACGGGTGATACCTTTAAGTGAGAATCAGCAAACAGAGCAGAGGAGACAGGGCGCAGCACTCGGCTGATGACTGTGTTTGTGGGGCACACGGGAGGACCCACATGGTGACAGTGTGGTGTCGGAACCACGTGCAGGAGTTTCGCAGGAAGGTGACAGGACAGAGCAGAGAAGGGGCATTCGAATTCTACAGTTAGGCAGCTGCTGCCACCCCCGCATGGCCAGGTCACTGTCGGGGAGATGCCACGGTTCTAGACGCAGTGAGAGGAGGAATGTAGGACTGGAGGTGGGAATTGCGTCTTTATGAATGACGTCTTCGTGAAATTCTGTGATTAAAAAGACAAGTATACAAAAGTAGCAGGGTCAGGAGAAAGATGAAGATGGGGAAAATGTAGAAGTATTTCTAAGCGCAAGAGATGGAGCCAGAAGGAAAGAGAAAAGGAAGAGGCCAATGAGAGGTGAAATTGAGGGACTGAGGGGGAAGGTGGGGGAGGGACGGAGCCAAGCCCTCCTTCGGGCCTGCCTGTGGCCCTGCAGCCGTGCATGGGGGCCTGTGACAAGCTGGGAGGAGGGCCCTGCCCCCCAGCAGTGTGTGCGCGTGGCCGTGTGCGTGACGGGGCCCAAACCACGATGAAGGCGGTGCAGCCTTGAAGGAGGGAACGCCTTCTTCACCTCTGAGTCTCGGGCACACAGGCCAGGATCAGGGAGGACACAAGGAACTTAAGACACGGAGGTATTTATTTACGTCACATGGAGGCTAAGAATTTAAATAATCTGGCACTCAAAACAGAGAAGTCCATACCCAGGGCAGAGGGTTAAAGCCGTAATCTGAAGAATGTACCAGAGGAGGTAGTTTCGTTTTCTTTCTCGAGTACGCGGCACATGGCCATGGTGACCCGGAGCTGGGAGGCTGATCCGGGGCAAGTCGCTTCATCTCTGTCTAGTTTTCTCGGTGGGGAGATGGAGTCGTTCACTGTTACTGAGATACTGAGGTTAACGTGTACCTAGAAAGCGTGCCGACGCTTTTATTTAAAGACAACATTAAACAGTCTTAATGGAAAGATGATTTCATTATTTTCGAATGATATCAAATCCCCCTGTGGACAACAGGAAACTAGGTTAAAACTAGAGTAAGATCTGTGATATTTTTCTGGAACCTTTTGCCTTTGGAAACGAGTATCTCTCCCCACCCCTTCCTAAAAATACCGGAATATAAATGCAGGAAGTAGACCCACTCCTTCTCCTTTCTGCTTTGGCTGAGCCGGGTGGCAGCTAACACAGCACTCGAGTGTGACTCGGGTTCTAGAACCAACACCCCCTCCTCACCAAAGACGGAACAGCACTGCTGGATTCAAGAGCGCCAGCCGACCATGACGGGGCGGGACTGGCGGCCACCACGGAGGGCCGGGGGTTGTTGCTGAGTCTGTGCTCGCGGCGGGCCATTCACAGGGGCCCCCGAGATGCACGCTCGGACCGTCGAGACCACTCTCCCAGCCTGGAACCCGCTGACTGAGCGCTTGACCCTTGCCAACTGTGCCACCTGATCCAAAGGAAAACACTAGAAATGAGCATGTTGTCCCTCTGGGCAAACTGCCCCCTCTCCAGGACATCCTAAGACCGGATTCGGCCAGGTTTCCAGTGACCCGCCAGCCACATGCAGCTGGCTACCACGGAGGTGACCTCTCTGCGGGGTGCAGAGACAGGTCAGGTCATCGGGTTTTACAGTTACGAGGGGGCCTTCAGGATGCTCTGTCCAGGCACATCAGGCAGGGCCCACACAGATCCCCGCCGGGCTGATGATTGGCCAAGGAGACACGGGCAGAGAGCAGCAGTCGGAAGACAGGCAGTCCTGCCACACCACGAGATGTGCACAAGCAGGAACTCCGGGGCAGCTGGAATTGTTTCTGGATTCTTCCATGTACACATCGTTCTCACCCCTCGTGAGAAAATCAACCTTTTTTTTCAATCTGCGTTGATGACCATCTGGAAAAACAAACATCTGGAGCCATCCAAGGGGATGTGTGTCTTTGTGTTTTGGTAAATCGTTAGCAGAATGTCCCTGGCAGGGAAACAGGTGGTTTTCTGTCTGCTCTGTTCTTGTTAGATCCGGACGGACAGACTTTTTCAGCGTGACCCCAGATTACACCGTTGTCCTGTCAGCGTCTGTCTTCATGGGTAGGAAGGACACTGCAAACAAGGAAGGAGGTGCCCAGGTTTGCTGACAACTGACGAAGTCGATTTCTTAGAAATGTTAACTAGTGAGGGGCGCCTGCGTGACTCAGTCGGTTAAGCGTCTAGCTCTTGATTTTGGCTCAGGTCACGATTGCACTGTTCGTGGACCAGATCCTCATCCTTCAGACAGAGATGGCCAGCAGTGTGTATCAGTCACCTCCTGTGTGTCAGGCCTCACTGCCACCTCATTGGACTGATTATGTCAGTTCTCAGGTGGGTCGCATTATTCCCATTTGAAGCATCATTCGGAGCTTCAGCTTAAGTGAGGGATTGCCCAAGGTCATCCAGATGGAAAGGACAGAGCCCGAAAATCAAGGGCAAATATGTGTGACCGAGGGTTCACTGATTCTGTAGATCTCAGCAGCAGCAGCCAACATAGATGCAAGATGCAAAACAGGACTTGAAGTTGACAGGAGCGCCCTGTTATGGGTCTGGAGCCCGAGAGCTGGGGGAAGTCCTGCTCCACAACGCACAGCTGTGAGGGCTTCCTGCCACTGCCTAGCCTCTGGGATAACTGGAAACAAAAGAGCTGATACATGGAAAGTACGGAGAACAAAGGGTAAGCCCTCCGTAAATGCTAGCGGTTGCCACGATCCGCCGCATTCCTGGTGAAGCTGAGTTGGCGAATGTATTAGTGTTCAGTTGCTGCTGTGACAAGTTACCGCAGATGCAGTGGCTTGAAACAACGCGTATGTGATCCTGCCACCTGGGCCAGAGGTCCGGCAGAGTCACTGGGCTGGGATCGTGGATCAGCACCGGGCCGCTCCTCCTGGAAGCTCTAGGAAGAATCCGCTTCCCTGCTCTTCCAGCTCCTGGAGGCTGCGGACTTCCTCGGCACGCGGCCCCTTCCTGCATCTCCGGGGCGAGTCCCTGTCCTGCTCTGTCTCTCTGGCTCTTGCGAGCGGCTCTTCCTCCGACAGGACCCCTGAGATCACTCTGGGTCAGGCAGATGATCCAGGGCAGTCTCCCCATCTCAGGGTCCTCTGAGTAGCAGCTGGCAAGCCCTGCAAGCTCCGTGTCACCGGACAGTCACAGCTTGCAGGAATGAGGACGCACGCACCTAGGGGGCAGCCACGGAGCATGCGGTGGGAGTCCTGGTCTCCCTCTCCACTCATCGTCCTGAGACCCAAATAACCGAACCTGCCGTCTCCAGCAATGCAGATGTTAGAAGAGAACAGGGAGCAGGAAGGCCTTCACTCAGGACCCACTGGTGTCTTGTGTTTTAATCAGGTGACCCTGTGGGTGTCAGGTCCGTCCCAGTCTCTCAGCTACATTTGTCACCCGCCTCTCGATAGGGAGATGGAGGCTGGTGCGGCCGGAAGGGCGGGGGTCTGGTTTATCCACACGGCAGAGAGAGGGGAACTTCCTCCTGGGAGATGAAGCAAAGGGTCTTTTCTCTCTGGAAGGCTCAGAAAGAGTAAGCATTTACGTCTGGAACAAATAAATATAAAACAAGTGAAGCTTTTTTTTTTAATTTAGCTAAGATTCAGCTTGCTTGTGTTTTGGGCTGCCCTAGGAAGTTTCCCAAGGATCCCCTCTCGCGTGGGCCGTTGGGAATCCCGATGGGCTCCACACTGAGGACTCGCCCACGTAGCCGCAGTGCTGGCCCGTCCCGTGCCACCGCCCGCTGCGTGCCCTGGGCGGGTCCGCTCAGCTTCCACTTTGCTGAGAGGAGACTCAGTCTAGTTCACGCGGTGCCTCGGGAAACTCAAGCCGAAATGAAGGAACGTGTGTGGACGTCAGTGCTGTCTGTTCGCGTCGAGGGGGTTCAGGGGGAGAAACAAACCGCCGGGCCGGGTGGGCGCTCGGCTCCCCGAGATAGGGGACAGCGGCTGTTCCTCCGGCTCGTCCAGCGCTGCTCTCTCCCCCTCCCGCCCCCTTTCACCTGGGGCAGCGAGGACGCCTGATGATGTAGGCTCGCCGCCGGGACCTGGCGCTTCGGCCTGGGCCGAGCCTGGTGACCTGGCGCCGTTCTCCTTAGGTTGGGAGAGGCGTGTGGGGATCGCCAAGCTCGGCGGCTTCCCAACAACGAATTAACCAGCTCAGAAGAGCAGAGAAATCCTGTGACGCTCGCCCCTGGTCTCCCTTTCCCGCTCGTTGTCCCCAGTCTCCAGACCTGTCCCTTCCACAGTCTTTCCGGAGAAGGCACAGAGCTGTCGCCGTGGGAGGTAATGACTGGCCTGTCCTGGCTAGCCAGCCGGCCGTGACCTCTGGGGGTTCGTCGGCAGTTTCTGACCAGCAGTAAAAGAGGCCGAAGGCGTGATCTGCGGCGAGACACGTCCGCACTGCGTGCGCAGGGGCAGCAGGGCTGCTCCTCTGGGCCTCGTCGCGCACGGAGCGGCCTCCCGCTAGGACACGCGCCGCGGACGATGGGGACGGCAGGTTCATTTACCACCCTTCTCCCAAAACACGCCTGTGGCACGTCCTACACCGTTCGGTTGAGAAAGCAAAGATACGGTTCTCCGTGGAGACCAGAGGGGACTCCGGTGGGCAGAGCGCGGTTACGAGGCAGCCTTCTGCCAGTCAGCCAAGACGGAAATAGGAAAATGTGTGTGTTGTTGGCATTTAATTTGTCTCTGCCTTTGTGTCTGGGGTCTCTTTCTCTATTGTGTGTCTGCTGAATATTTGGTTTTGGAGCACAGGATCGAGATTGGCTGTGTGACAAACTTGAGGCTTTTTGCTTTAAAGAGATTACTGCCTAGAATTTAAAAGGTTCTTAAAGGTGGCTAGATTCACAGCTGAGCTGTCTTTTCCAAATGAGACTCCAGTTGGGGTGAATGTTCAGAGTATCGTCTCAAGCTGTAGGGCATGCTGGGTCCTCTGGTCTCAAGGCCAGTTACTTAGTTCACTCATCATTTTTGTTTTTGTAATTTTGTTTTGAGAGTGAGCACACAAGGGAGAGGGGCAGAGGAGGGGAGAGGATCTAAAGCAGGGTCCGCACTCGGCGCAGAGCCCAACAAGGGGCTTGATCTCACAACCTACGATCGTGACCTAAGCTGAGATCAAGAGTCAGATGCTTAACTGACTAAAACACGCAGGTGCCCCATTAGTACACTCGTCTTAATGTCACACTCGATGCCTGTCCCTCGTGCCCTTGACCCGCTCCCCACCGTTCTACTGGGTCTAGCCTGAACCACTACTGACAGGCCCACTTGACTGTATCCAGTCTTCCTGCAGTTTTAAGTAAGTAACAAACCAAGACCTACAGAGACCTCTAACTTGCACACTGTCTGTATTGTCGGTGACCAATGGACCTACTGAATTTCCCAGCTTCCCGCCTCGCTCCTGCGCCTTATGTGGCCACAGCTCGTGTGTGTGTGTGTGTGTGTGTGTGTGTGTGTGTGTGTGTGTGTGTGTGTCTATGTCTACGGGACACTCTGTCCAGCTTAATGCTCACCACCATGGTTGAGAATTACCCCCACTGTCCGGTCCCGCCCTGGCCAGCGGGGCGGTAAATCCTTGCGGGTC